>NC_143202.1:23962500-24267500 GCF_051530095.1 Phoenix dactylifera | reverse complement strand
TACCAGCACCGAACCAATACGGTACAGTACGCCCCATACCGCCAGGTTCAGGCCGGTACGGCGTACCTTGGATGGGATGGTCTTATCCCGACACATAAAATAGTACCCTATCTCGATGTCCCATGGGACATCCCGCCGGAACTTGAATCCTTGGTCATCTTACATATACTAGATTATTAGTGACAATTAGTCTAAGAGATTAAACAATTTGAAAATGGAACTACAGATTAACCACCATTTAGAAATGCTATGCAAGCCACTAACACAAAATCTAATGCTAGGAATAGAGAAACTAAAATGGTTTGGAGTGAAATCTTGTTGCTAGACCTTCATGAGATGATGGACAAGGATGATGCTATCACTTTTTCAGAAAGTAATGTAACATGTATCAGTTATTTTCTAAAAAATAACAAACAAGAACAAGTCCATATAAATAAGATTATTGCATAACGTGATCTGCCTAATATATGCACATAACAGCAAACTCTATGCAACGATTTGCTGCAACTCATGCTATGTAACGAAGAGAAAAACCAAGATCCAATAATATTATGTTTCAATACTTAGAAAATGATATGCCATAATACATTTTATTACATTTATCACAACATTATGACCTAAGAGTAAGTGAACAGAAGTATACAATCAAGTGACATTTTCCCGCATGATCATGGCAATAACTATCAACTTGTAATGGATATTTCATTTTAGCTTTGTGGAGGCTTCTTAGCCCATCAGACTAAGGATTGCATCAGTGTTATTCTAAGCTTTTTGAAAAACATTTTCACAAACCATATACGTTCTTTTCTAAAGTTTTTTCTGTCATCCCTTCATCACAAAGCTAAGATCCACTCTTTCCAAGGACTGCTTAGTTCTTTGCTAGACATACCCAAACCATGTCAACGAGCAATCCACCCTTTTGCCCACAATTAATGTAACTCTATTTTTTCTAGTGCATCCATTCCTCAATCGGTTGATCTTATTTTTACTAAATGCCCACATGAATGTTTTCCTCTCCCATGATATCTGCATGCATCACTTTTAATCCAAAGCATGCTGTAAGACACAGTTTTATAAGACTTATTATCGTCAATATCAGATTTTATTGTATCTTGCATGCTCTACTTTTATTAGATCTTTTTTGTTTTATCATTCTTCTGTCTAAAGTCCCAAGATGCCATGATCGCCTTTCTTTCTACTAAACAAACCCCTATGCTTTGTTTTAGTTCGAGCTTTCAATCCCTTCACACCCTTCCAATAATTCTTACGTAGCACTTAATGCCACCTTAGTCTTAGCAATTAACTATACCATCTAAAAATTGCATAATTATGGGAAATTTCCTAAAATATTAGTTGTCATCTTATCTATGATAATTGTAAATTGTGCAGTGATATGGACTTGCTGCCAGCTCTTGGCCCCTTGGGGCAGAATTCACTTCTGTTGTCATAGCTATATCACTTGTCATTGCTCTATTGTACCTGAATGTTACAGTCTAATGTAAAATTTCTTTCTTAAAACCTGGATATTACCTCTCACAGCACATTAACATAGTTCCCTCATGTCAACTAAGATGAGAAGAAAAATCATTTCTTCTCTTCAAATATCATCACCATGGTTTAACCTCCTAGCATTAATAAAAATTAACTATCTGATTTATATAATTATCTAATTTATATTATAGTTGGAGCAACTGGTTCTTTAATTTCTTTCATATTTTGAGCTTCTTTCTAATTGCAAAGTGATAATCAGATGTCAAACCATCCACCCTCCATCAAGCCTCAGAACACTAGTGGTGGTGTTTTGTACTCTCTTCAGTATAAGGAAGAAAGAAAGGAAGATGAAAGGCATTGATAAGGAGAAAATCAAATAGGTAATTTAATTCCAATATCATGTACCATGTAGAAAAAAGTAAATAGTTTCACCATCATTGGCAAAATGTCATCCCCCATTAAAAATAAATTATGGAAATTCATAACATAAGTCATCATGAAAGCTCGAAATATAGCAAACTTCATGTTTTTAGCATATATCCACCATTCGAATCAGAGCATAAACATCAAACCTTATTCGAAAAAGCAACCCACACTTAGATATCTACAATAGATACATGGTTAAGCAAGATTAAAAATTTCATCCATACCTTATCTCTTCCAGCACTGAGCAAAGTCTGTCCATCTTCTGATAGTGCCAAGGAAGTCACCGGTGAGAAGTGTTTTTCCAGCACTGCAACACACTTTTTACTTTCAAGATTCCAAACTCGTATGCTTGCATCATTGCTTCCTGAGAAAAGCTGGGACATTCATCACATCTGATCAAATACAAATTGCAGAGATCTAAAAACTGGAAGGCAAAAGAGTGAAAATCATCACATTTATATGTTCTGTTGCCACATTCAAGTTTCTCTTGCCAAGGAAAAGGATAAATTAATTGACTAGCAGTAGCACAAAGAGAGAGAAAAAGCTTCACAGCACAAAACAATTGTAACGCCTACAAAATGTTACACGCAAGGGTTATTTGTCAAATATCAATGCATGTGTATAGGATTATGCGAGGAAATAAGTGGTCCATTGTGTCAGTCTAGATGCTCGAAAAGAACGGATCTTCATTTTATTTCAAGGCAGAGGCATGCATGAAAGATTGAGAAAACAACGCGGTCATTTTTATCAAGCGCATGCCACCATCATACATGGAATTCATAGGCTAAGAAAGTCTTGGACATCTTGATGGATGGCACCTCTATCACATTTGAACAACATTGTCATCATCAGTAAGTAATGGCATCTTTCTTTTGTCTTGGGTTGTTATATTAATATCTCTGAGTTCACATGCCTAAAAGCATTAAAAAAGCATAGTGTGACAACATTAACATATGAATATCCATTATATGGTCCAGCTCCAATTACATAATCTAAAAGATCCTACATTACATGAGTGAATATATAGTTTCCTCCGAGTTTAGTGAACTTGCCACCTCATTTCCATTTTTGCATTTACTACAGCCTTTGTTTCGCAACTACAGTAAAGAATCAGTATGCACATATAAAGGCGTATGCAGAAAGACCAAAAGGATAGGCCACAAACAAATGGCATAATAATTATGCTATAATAAATAACATTTTTGTGAAATCACATAATAATAATAATATTAGCATGATTTGCACTTACAAGTAAGCGGTTTGGATCACTATGGAATGCAATGCTCGTCACAACATCCTGGTGACCTTTGAAGAAATGTGTGCAAAAGCCACCATCCACATCCCAGACACAGACCCTTTTATCTGCCCCTGCTGTAGCAATCAATCCGCCAGAAGAATGGCATGCCATGCCCATCACTGGCCCATCATGTCCCTAGTCAAAAATAAGTCAATATGTAAATCTTGTTCCTGTATGTACAGAGTATACAGAATATTCATCAAACTCCATAATGGAACAATGATGTGAACTTTAACTTTCTTTTTTAATCTCCAGCAGTGAAAGAAATCAGATCAGTATGGGTGCCACATGATTCTCTTCCCTCTGCTATCTTCTTGTTCACTCACCTATGTTTACTTTATGCTGAGCCTTATATAACCTCTAGCAAGAAAGATAATTTGAGAGGCACTAGAACCATTTTGTCCTGTTACGATTAGAGCCTCTTTAAGACATACGAACCAAGTAATATTAGAATATAATGTTTTCTCTCCGAAAATCTCAAACAGTAGCTACAAAAACTGATTTTTCTTCATATTAAACAATCTAAGTATTACATAGTATTTACCAAAGTCGAATCAGTTCATTTTAAAAGAATAAATAGACGAGCACCAATTAGATTGTATAGGTTAATATTGACTAATAAAACAATGAACTTTAAATTCTTCGTGATAACTTAATTATCATAGGTACGTATACTTATACTGCTACAAAAAACCAAACTGAGACTTCTATATTCCAAGAACCTAATTGTCACGTTTCTCCTGTTTCTGAGTGCTGAATTCACCTCAATGGAAAACCAAATACTACTTCATTTCAATTGAAAGAGTAAAACAAAACAAAAATAAAAAGAAGGCACGATACGAGAAACAAAGACAACAGTGGTGATAATTCTTCTTGCAATTTTCTCTGTTTACTTGATCTCGTTAAGTATACCTTCCAAGAACGGATGCACTTGAGGGAGGAAAGGTCCCAGACGCGGATCAGACGGCTGTGGCTGGCGGAAAAGAGGAAGCGGTCGTCGGGGCTGAGGGCGAGGGCGGTGACGGCCTCGGAGTCGCCATCGAGGGTCGCCCGAACAGAGGCGTCAGCAGCGTCGACGACCTTGATCTGGTCGCCGCAGGCGCAGGCGAGGAAGGCGCCGTCGGAGGCGACTGCGAAGGCGCCCCCGCTGTAGAACTGCTGCAGCGAGGACACGCACCGGTAGCTCTGCTTCAGGCCCACCGGAGACGGCGTCGCCATCGGTGGCGGCTGGGATTCTTGCGAGGGTTTGGGTGGTCCCGGCGAGGGGTCAGGGGAGACCGAGAAACAGCCCGGGGAGGGAAGAGCGGCGGGTTTGAGAGGGTTTTGCGAGTTGCGACCGAGGGTTTTGTTCGTGCAAGTTTATTTTGTTCCATGGGCGACGTGGGAATACGCCTTTTTTTTATTTGTTTTTTTTATTCTTTTTTACAGGCCGCGGCGACGGAACCAAATGAAGCATAGAAAGACACGCAATCTGGCGCACCATTAGCTTCGGTTTGGCGACCGAGGGTTTTGTTTGATGGGTTCGTGATTGATGAGTGAATAGATCTTTTTTATGGACCGCTGTCTTGGGCAAACATTTTTTTTCTTTTGTTAAAATATAAGAATTCCGATACGATAGACCGAATTAGGAACACACGGAGCATGAGACGAGACTAGGTTGGTTCAGTTTTTTAGAAGGCACCTGACGAAGAGGATTCGATCGCTCCCGTTATGTGGGTGTGCAGGTCTTAACTTACGAGTTTGCAGCACCTTTACTAGGACTAGCGTTAGGGTGGGCGACCTCTTCCGCATTCTCCGACGACAGTATGAGCCTGGGCCTGACTGCACCTAAATCTGACACTTGGGACTCCACCCGAGGGTAGCCCTGTTTCTCTAGAAGGTGGTCTAAGACTATCTTCTGACGAGAGCAGTTCTTAGCGGACGAGGACTGTGGATTCTCCCGATATGTGGAAAGTTTGGTATGGACGAGACAGCGGACCATGCCTTATTTCAGTGCACATGGGCTAGGACGACTGGCAGGGATCCTACGAGAGGTTTGGAGCTGGAGGGACCGGTTTTTATAGGCCATGAGCCGATGCTCGGAGTCCCCACTACTTTGTCAGGAGGCGAGCCGAACAATTTGCATGTCTTACTAGATTTGGCTGGCTATAAATGCTCGTACCTTTGGCGAACGTAGTATGTCGCCGAGACTTGTGGTGGAGAGTGTTCGTGTGTAGGCGGCGGAGCTCAGTCACATCATTTCCGTCGAAGGGACCTTGACAGCTCGGGACATCTGTGGTTCTTATTTTGTTTCGGTAGCATCCGGTACGGTGTTTTTCACCTGGGAGCCCCCACTTCCGAGTTTTCTCAAGGTAAACTTCGATGGGTTCGTTTTGGATGAAGGTACGCGGGGCGGCGCGGATTTTTTTATTCGAGACCCGTCTGCTAGGGTCGTGGCTGCAGGGGTCAGTCAACTCTTTGACATATCAGTTCCAAGTGCGGAGTTGAGGGCCGCTTAGGCGGGCCTTCATCACGCTCGGTGTATTCTACGAGCTAATTCCATTGTCTTCGAGGGGGACTCGGTCACGGTCATTAGTTGGATCCAGAGGGGGCCTAAGAGATAATGGTTGTGTCCATCCTTTGCTCCGAGATATCTAGGCAATGGTGAGAGATAGAGAGACCTTCCAGGCCAAGCATATTTTCCGTGAAGCTAATGAGGCTGTGGATTGAGTGGTCGGTTATGTAGCCAGTCACTCCAGTAGTACCATGTGGGCCGGAGATAGGGAGTTGCCCCTAGCACTCCGAGATATTTTATTTTTTGATTTTATTGGGTGTATCTATACCCGTCAGATATGATTTACCCGTTTTAGCGCAAAAAAAAAAAAAAAAAAGCCATGCAATCTGGTGCACTACTAGCCTCGATTTTGTGATCGAGAGTTTTGTTTATGGGATGGTGGTTGATGAGTGAGAGGGCTTTTTTTGAGGGAAGCTTTTTTTTTTTTGTTAAAATATAAGAATTCCAACGTGACAGGATCGGATTAGGAACTCACATAATCCGGTGCACCATTAGCCTCGATTTTGCGACCGAGGGTTTTGTTTCATGGGCTGCTGATTGATGAGCCAATGGCCCCTTTTTTATGGGCCGCCGTCTTGAGTGAAGCTTTTTTTTTTGTTTTGTTAAAATGTAAGAATTCCAATGCGATAGAACTGGATTGGAAACGCACCAAGCCACACAATCTGATGCACTATTAGCCTTGATTTTGTGACCGAGGAATTTCATAGGTTGGTGGTCGATAAGTGAATGGGCCTTTTTTGTGGGCCGTTCTCTCGAGCAAAGTTTTTTTTTTCTTTTTGTTAAAATATAAGAATTCCAACATGACAACCAGATTGGGAACATATGAAGCCCCGCAATCAGGTGCACCATTAGCCTTGATTTTGGTTTTGTTTCATGAGTTGGTAATTGATGAGTGAATGGGCCATTTTTGTGGGCCGTTGTCATGAGTGAATATTTTTTTTTATTAAAATCTAAAAATTTCAACGTGATAGAACCAGATTGAGAATCTACCAAGCCACACAATCCGGTGCACTATTAGCCTTGGTTTTGTGACCGAGGTTTTTGTTTCATGAGTTGGTGATTGATGAGTGAAGGGGCCTTTTTTGTGGGCCGTTGCCATGAGTAAATTTTTTTTTTCTTTTTATTAAAATCCAAAAATTTCAACGTGATAGAACCAGATTGGGAATCGAAGCCACGCAATTCGGTGCACTATTAGCCTCGTTTTTGTGACCGAGGTTTTTGTTTCATGAGTTGGTGATTGATGAGTGAAGGGGCCTTTTTTGTGGGCCGTTGCCATGAGTAAATTTTTTTTTTCTTTTTATTAAAATCCAAAAATTTCAACGTGATAGAACCAGATTGGGAATCGAAGCCACGCAATTCGGTGCACTATTAGCCTCGTTTTTGTGACCGAGGGTTTTGTTTCATGAGTTGGTGATTGATGAGTGAAGGGGCCTTTTTTTTTTCTTTTTTTTTTTTTTTGGGGGGGGGGGGGGGGGGGGCATACAAAAAAAAAAAAAGCTATCTAAGCGGGTCGGAAACGTCCGCCTAGTTCACCCAGAGGAAGCCCCCAGAGTGATGCGCCATGTAGGAGGCTACCCAGTCAGCGGCTGTGTTTGCCTCTCGGTAAGCATATGCGGCCCTGAAAGTCTCACAGTCCTCGGTCATCCTCTGTATGTCCTGAATCAGAGACAATCCGTTCGCCACGATATGTTGCTCGTTGATTCCCTCAATCACAAAGGCTGAGTCACTCTCTAGATAAATATACTTTGCACCTAGAGTGCACCTCACGTAAGCGACACCCTCTTATGCTTCCGGCAACTCTGCTCCACTAGCCGAGGTGTCGTAGATCCGGCAACCACCAGCCGCCACAAATTTGGAGTGGTGGTCTCTGATCATAAATCTAATACCTTCCCTCGTGCTCTGCTCCGCAGCACTGCCATCAAAGTTCACCTTAAGAAAACTAGGAGGTGGGAGCTCCCAAGAAACAAGGATAAACCTGGTCGCTGACTCAGCTGGATGAGAGACCCAGATGTCCTTAGCCGTCTCAGGGGGCTGAGATGGTGCACTGCTGATGACCTCCAATGCATGAAGCAGGGCTCTAGTTGCCACTACCCTTGGATGCAGCTACCTATCCTCAAAAGTCTGGGCGTTCCTATCTAGCCAAGTATGGTAGGCCAAATAGGCACATCGAACCCCCTACTCCACCATATCAAACCTCCTCTCAAACGCCCTTCGGCGAGTGAGAAACACCTCCACCGGAAACCCACCCTGTCCGATGATGGGGGATATCCCACCATACCACCAAAATTGGGCCGTCTGCGAGCACCCAGAGAGGGCATGGCAGATGGTCTCCTCCATCGCCTCACATGCCTCACATGCAAGGGGAACCCTCACTCCTCTACTCGCTAGGACACCCCAAGTCGATAAGCACCCCAAGCTACCTTCCAGATTAACATGGCAGCCTGGGGGTGAATGCACAACCTCCAAATCCAAGCCCCCTCAATCTGCCGCGTTAGGGCCCGCATCGCCAGGCCTCGGAGCTCCCGAGCACTCACTCTCGGTCTCCCAGTGCTGCTCCAAACTCTATGATTCGCCCTCTCCTCGGTGGGGATTGGCAAAGCCAAAATCCACTTTGTTAGTGCCTCCCCAAAGGTGTCGCAAATGAGGTCCACTGCCCACCTCTACTCCCTTGGGACGATAAGGTCGCTGACTCTGCACCCAGCCAAGCACTCCGGGTCAAGGAATGTAGGCCACCCACTCAGCGGTCGTGCTGCCAACCAGATGTCCTCAAGGACATCAATCGCTCGTCCATCTCCAACCCCCACCTGATCGCCTCCAAGATCTCCGGGCCTCGACTACAGATCTCTCTCCAAAGAAAGGAGTTCTGATGACCAACACAGAATGCATGTGCTCCCATCAGTTCTCCGTACTTGGCCCTCATCAAGGATCTCCACAGACTGTTCGGCTCGAGGAGGAACCTGGCTGTATATCTGGTCGTGAGTATCTCCTGCTCCTCTACCAAGGAGTGGATCCCGAGGCCACCTCCATCGGTCGGCTGACAAATCACCTCCCAGGTAAGCAGGTGCACACCTCTCCCTTCCCCTAATGTCTCCAGATGAAGGACCTGAAAAGTCGCTCCATCGCCTGCAGTGGTGCAAACGGCACAATGGTGTTGGAGAGTAGAAATATCGGAATCGAGCTGAGGAAGGCGACACCACTATTCATCGTAGCCTAAATGTTTCGAAGCAAGAGGTGGCCCTCTCCACTACCGATGGTGCTATCCTGAATCCATCCACTCACAATGGCCAAGTTATCCTCAAGTATGATTAAGCTAGCTTGCAACATTCATCAAGCATGACCCAAATCGGCCCATGCTGCTCTTAGCTCTGCTTCAGAAACTGAGGTATCGAAAATCCAACAGCTTGCAACAATCACCACTCTAGAGTCTCTCTGAGAAGCCAACATCTCTTCTCCTGCCATCATTAAGTACGCATTCATGAAAGTTAACACTCGAAAATCGGAACTCTTAAGTAAAAAACAGAAGGCGATAGGTGATAATAATTGCTCTCTTTGAAAAAACAAAAAAGCTTTGATAAAAGAACTTTTGTTGGATCGCTTGTTGTTGGATTCCTCCCGCGACAATGGAACGAGAAAAAAAAAAAACCCTGAGAATATGCCATTTCATTATAAATATAAAATTCCAAAAATACCCTCTAACATCACGCACTCGGAGTCACTCGCCACCGCAAGCGCTCTTCTTTTTCTCTTTTATTTTTCGTCTTTCCAGAGAATCCAAGATTGCGTGTCCTCTCGGAGGATTGAGAGGGCCGGGATTGAAGAGATCGTTCGATTCGTTTCTCAGGGAAGTCTTTGAGATCTCTGAGCTCGTAGACGACTTCTGAAGCGATTAAGGCATGCGTTTTCCCCCCTTTTTTCCCAGATCTATTAGAGTTTTTTTCACAGAATTTTTATTTACATTGTCTCACAATTGATCTACCATCGTAAAGATACTAAAAATATATGATTAGATTGAAGAACGGGAGAAGAATTTCTGGCTAATAGTCTCTCTGGATTCCTTCATTGAGAAAAAATCCGCCCATCTTTCAGGAAAAGTCAGATTTTTTTTAGAAAAATTGTTTTTCTCTCGCTAACTGTTGTTTGCAATTGATATTCCAGATCAAATACTTAAATTTCTGATATGTATATTACTTCATTGCTTAATTATCGACTGAAATTTATGATTTTACCGATTTTTTTAAATATGTCATATTTCTCTACGCTTTTCCCATCTTATTATACTGCTGGTCAGAGTTATCGTTTTCTAGAAAATGGTAAATGAACCATTAATTTATAAAGGAATAACTTTTTCTTTCTCAATATGCTAAATTCTCACCTTTCTTTAATTTCCTTTTCGTTCATCGGTATGTTTGTGTAAGTTACAGGTCTCTCCTATCACATCAAGACATGGAGTCTTCTGTCGCACTCTACAACCAACTCAAGGTTCTTTTCTCTCACAGCATGCATCTTTTTCAGGATTGTGCTTTTAAGCTTCACCCACACACAGATTATAATTCGGCAAGCCTTGCATTGGAGAGTAACTGCTTTTAGTTATTCTTTGTTCAAGGGGAGGGAAGATTCTCTATTCTGATTAGAATTATCTTGTGGAATACGACTATGTATGGGTTCGGGTAAATATGAACCGCCACCCTGAATTTTCCATTTGTCCGCAGTTATTGAATTGTAGCCATTTGTTCATTTGTCCAAGAGGCCAACTTTGTGTAACTCTACTTCATGACACAGTTGTCCTAATGATTTTCAGTTTCTTTGTCTTTAAATGTATGAAGTGAGCACTCTAATCATGGGAGTAGAGATAAAAAAGCCAAGGAAAACAGGACATACTATGCCATTCGAATTCTGGTTATATCATTAACGCTGCCATGTTGTCTTAGCACGTAGCACTGCAGCAGCTAAAGTATCATTTAGTTGTGAATCATTATTCACATATTAAGGCACCGGCATTTGTGCACATTCATTATTGAGGTGACAAGTCAAGGAGTTCAAAGGATTTGGAGGCCAGTGGATCAGGGTCAATTGCCAGAAAAAGCACTATTACTGTATAAAAATTGGATAAAATTAAAAGCAACTAACCATTTGAAGAACATTATCTACCTTTCAAATGAAAAAGGCCCTGATCTTTAGAAAAAGATGCATTTGATTCCCTTTCATACAAGTACAAGAGGGGGGGAAGCTGTGCCAGAATGTTTTTGCTCTTGTTCACAACATGACAAGGTCGATAAAAGATCTAATAATTGTTTCCTCTATTTTTTGAGCAGTTAATTTAAATGATTCATATATAATTTGATGCTATGTTTAATATCCATTTATGTCCCCATCTGAGATGTAACATGTACTGCATTATAAGTGAGATATCTTACTTTTTGAGATATGAAAAAGATCTCCATAATTGTCATTAATTTTGTCTATGTTGTCTGTAAGCTACATCATGTCAATGCTATGCGTTCTGATTTTGTAGTCTCTGAACAGGCTGCAGAGCCGTTTTTCTTATTAGCAGGCCCTAACGTAATTGAATCTGAGGAGCATATTCTCAAGATGGCCAAACATATAAAAAATGTCACATCTAAGTAAGTAGATGATGATTTAAGTAACACTTGATCAACGCAAATGAAATATGAGTCCTGTACTATAATTAATTTCTGATTAACATTTTGAGTGACTGATAGGCTTGGCTTGCCGCTGGTTTTCAAGTCCAGCTTTGACAAAGCTAATCGCACCTCCTTGAAATCATTTCGTGGTCCAGGGTTGGAAGAAGGCTTGAAGGTAGCAACTGCTTTTATCTGGTTAACCTAAATTAAAAACCTTGCCTCTTACATATCAATATACTTGATGACCAGGAAGGATGTTGTTGTCAAGGAAAAATATTTCTACTGAAATTGGCATCTTTTTTCATGTAGTTTCAATCATGCTATTTCTTTTTTATTTTTTAAGAAGTAAATAACTCATATTATCTGGATTAATGTGGAACTAAGATCATTTTCATCTTTTCCAATTAGAATTTCCAATTCTGTTTGCAATGCATGCCAAAACACTCCTTCTCATTATAAACTGTGATAGCTTTCCAATAGTAATCGAAATAGTTAATTCAACAGAAAACACTGAGGTCTCTCCACACATTGTTCCAAGAATGAGTTCAAGTAATGCAAAATCAGTCATAGGAGAGTGTAAGAGTGAGGATACAAGCTTCCACATCTCAATCATGTGAAGGCATCTCTTTCCAAAAGAATTCCATTAGCACTATGCTACTCAAACTTTTGTGGTATTTCTATCAGATGATGTAAAAGCTCCATTGCATGTTTTATTTTAAATTGATGTGCTTGAAGAAGACAGGAAAGTCAAAATATTACCTATGAGGTACAGGATATTCATGTATCAATTCAGTTATATTAAAATGTTTCAAGAGTAAAATATTTGTTTCAATATAGTATTTCTAACAATCTAAGAGGTGTTTATAACTGAATTTGGTTCCGTAGGATAGACTACTGATAAATGGATTTAATGTTTAATTTTTTCTTTTCTTAAAAAAACTCAAGCTTCATGTATCTCTCAAAGACATATAGTTAGTTTTCAATATATTTCCTTCTTATTTAGTTATTTTTGTTCAGATAAAAAATAAAATTCTGACTAATGTATTTTATAAATTTATTTCTTTTCTGCAAGCTTTTGAACGCCACCAATCTCTCACAGATCTATTTTCTACATTTGATATGATTCCCTCTCCTTCAAGAACATTTTTTTTAAGTTTACTGTCCTCTGCCTGTCCCACTCCATGAATATTGACAATGCATGCTCAAGTTTTATTCAGAATTCACCTTGGTTGACATGCTTTGATTTAAATTCCAGATCCTTGAGAAGGTGAAACTAACATATGATCTTCCAATTGTAACTGATGTGCATGAGAGTAACCAGGTTAGTTATTGCTTCAATGCTTCTTTTATTTATTGTTTTAATGGGGATGAGACTGTGTGTTTAACATGGAGATTGATTTTAAATGAAGTATCATGCCCTCTGTAGCTGCATTCTCGTTGTCCTGACTTGTTCCTGATATTCTTTTCTAAATATCTATTTGCAGCATAATGGATTTGAGAACATACTTCTATTTTTGGACAAGGATATATAATAAGATGCTGAGGCTTAATCTCCAATTTTTAATCTAGGCTGAACATTTGCATAGAGGTGTACGAAACAGCCGATCCAAGATTTGGCCAATAGCTTCACATTAAGCACACAAGCATGCATTGACTATGATCCTGACTCATGTGTACCACATAACACTCCTTGCTTCACATCAACCAAAAAAAAAAAACAATCAACAACCTTTCTTCATTTAATGCCATAGGAGGAAAATAGGTTTGACATAATAAAGCTTTTTGCCTAAATCTTGATAATGTTTTCCATAACAAGGCCTTTTAATTGATCCTTTGTTACCAGTAAGAAGGTCCAATGTACCCTTCCTTTTGTAGTTTACTCTGATTTGTTAATCTTCTCTGGCTAAAGGTCCTATAGAATCTGTAACTTAATTGATAGCTTATTACATAAAAATGCAAACCATAAAAACTAGATCAATTGTCTCTAGCATTATCAAAGATCTCAACCAGGTGCAAATATCACTAGTTCAGCTCACATGGAGTTGAAATCAAGAGGTATCTGCAATACTAAATGTTTGATCTCAAAGAATTGCAAGTATGTTACCTCTAATTGTAATAAAACTTTAATATGGTCTCCCTTATGTCCTCAATCTACCTCCTTTCCACTCCTTGGTCCTCCCCAGAAAGTTGATACTTCTACTATGTGTTAAACTATTGTAGTAGGTCACTCTTAACTTTTGGCACTGATGGATCTTTTGACATCTCAAAACCCCTTCTTTGTTCTTCTTTTAGTTTGGTGCACTTTGTTGTATTCGCTGTCCATTATCTTAACATTGCTCAACTAATCGATTTCTTCTATTTCACAAAATGCCTTTTCTTATTCTTATTCTGTCTCTTAATTGTTTCTTTTAGATTCTTTAGATTAAGCATAAAATCACTACCCCACCTCCCTTTCCTTCCTGATCCATCCATCAATTGACTATATTTTTGAAATTCAGTTTCTCAACTTACATATTATCAGATTGGAATATATACCAAAGAAATGCTTTCTTGAGTCTAAGACACTGGAAGTTTGCCTGGAAGTGGTCCTGAAAAGATACCAGGGATAGTTTCTAGGAGGATCCTTGTTCATTTGGAAACTGCAAGAAACCTATTGAATCTACAGCAAGGATGCTCTTGGAAATCAGATCAAATTTAAGGTCCCTTCCTGAGAGATAAAATGGCAAATCGTAATACTCATCAAAATGTGAAGCCTTTTTTACACAAATTGATATTGTTATTCCTCTTCTTTTTCAAATGTAAACAATTGGACATTGAAATAATGTTGAATTTTATCTATATTCATTCCAAAAGTTTAGTCTTTCATGATGATTATTAGGTCCATTAACATTTGTAACTTGTGAGCGTGTCCTAAACCAGAGAGGATCTTTTCAATTTATCAGTTAAGTTTTTTACATTGCAATAGTTGTTTATTTCATTGAACTTTTGTTTTGCTGCATCTCCTATGTTTGTCTGTTGAGAATTCTGCATGCTAGTCTTTCGTAAAATAGCTTATAGGTACACTTCTGATTTTACCCATGATCTTTATTGACTTTGTTACTTTTGTCCACGAATCCAACCAAGAATTGATTTCGGTTCTTTCCAAACTCCCTTCTTGTTTACCTGTTGTGTTAATTGAAAGGTTTGATTCTTATGTTTCATGTATTGGTGGTTGTAGCCTTTTGTAGAATAGAAAAGTTTAATCACATTATGAAACACAAGCAGTGCTAAAAGCTTTTAACCTGATTCCTTGAATCCAGTGTGAAGCTGTTGGAAGAGTTGCTGATATTATCCAAATACCTGCTTTTCTTTGCCGCCAGGTATTGTTCCCAGGCAGAATTCTTACCTGTCCATTTACTAATTACTTGATGAATTTTAAATTGGTCATTTTGGTAATCTAAGTGTTTCCTCCCCTTGTTTAATTTAAGGTATTCTGTTGTAACAGACAGACCTTCTAATTGCAGCTGCCAAGACTGGGAAAATAATCAACATTAAGAAAGGCCAATTTTGTGCTCCCTCTGTAAGTGATTGGTGATATTTTGATCTGTTGTTTTCTGAACTCTGTTGACACTTCTTAGGTGCTTGAAAATGTATAGTCAGAATCCAGCATTTGATGCATCCGTAACACATTGATCTGTCAGGAAAACTTCTCCAACTTCCACAAGCAGGTGGAAATGTGGAGTGGCATTTTGCTCATGTTTTCTGTCATATAATTGATTAAGTTGTGATAACAGCTTCTTTTTCATAAAAATAAAACTGTAGACTGAAATTTTCATGGACTGTATTCTGGCTTTAATGAATTGCATGCGGTGTTCTATCTGATATGATATAATTAGAGCTTTTATGGTTCCTCAAAGTTTTTCAAGAAGGACACAAGACTGGTTCCACAAGCCTATTCTTCAATTTTTTGACCAGATGGTTATAGTTAGGCTATTTTCTTGAACTTGACAAGTTTCATGAAATTGATGTATTCTAGAAATAGCAAGTTTTAAAGAGCAGCATAGCTGCTTCTTTTTAGAATCTGCTTGAGAAAAATTGCAGTCTGAATGCTTAAAAACAACTCTCATGGAATACACAGCTCCTTCTTTTAACCTGAAACTGGATGTTATTATCATGTAATTTCATAAAGGTGATGGGCGATTAAACTTGCTGAAGGTGTTTTTACAGTGAAACCGTTATATTGTAGTCATTTTATCTGACGATTACACGTATTGCTTTCTAATCTTACCATATTGTAGTCATTTTATCTGACAATTACAAACCGTTATATCAAAATTTCTTTTTAGAATCTAAACAGTAGAAGTTAAGAATCTCATTTTCATAATTAAGAAAGAAAGTAAATGATCTGCCCCTTAGGCAAACCAATTATTTTTTTTATATTATGATACATATTTATTATAAGCAACTCTTGTAAAACTCAGTTTTGGTGTGCTAGAGCCCCATTATGAATCATGCAGAACAAGTTATGAATTTTCCTGAGAAGAAGTTCACCACTCATATATAGAAGTATTAACTCCATGTGTTTGCAATTTCATGCATGCATTTACATTGTTTTATTCATTCATGCATGTACATTGTTTCATTCATACATGTGTATACATTTTGAGTGACTTTGGAGTTTGGCAGGTTATGTTAAATTCTGCAGAGAAGGTTAGACTAGCTGGAAACCAAAATGTTATGGTTTGTGAACGAGGCACCATGTTTGGCTACAGTAAGTTTCCTTTATTTTTTTTATTCTAACTTCCTAATTTATCGTAGTAATTGTATCACTATGCCCATCATCAATTTAATATCATATATGTGTTTCTTTGTTGCAATCTGGGGTTCACCTCTTGTTATATGTGGGTGGTAACTCCAATGGATCCCAACAGCACTCAGCTATTGTGGCTTGACCTGTGGTTGTTCTAAACAAGGTCAATTTGCAGCATTTGGGCTGTTTGTGAAGCCAGGTTGCATGTGGATCTGCTGTTGCAACAAAGCAAAGAATGAAAGGCAAATGTTGCAGTAATTAGACTTGTGGGAAGTCCAGTAGCAGGCAACCAAACACACGATATATGCAGGATTTCTGCAGCTAACCATTTTTCAATACTAATCTTGTACTGAATGACACTCATTGAACTTTGTCAGTTGGACTATAAGATGAAATGCACCTTGGAGATTGTGGTTCGTTATCGTTGAACTCGGGGATACTGTAACAGAAGTTAGGGTCCATCAGTTGCTGAAAAGGGAAACTTTTCCAACTTAAATTAGATGACTTTGTGCAGCAAATTCTGTTCTTGAAAGCGAGAATGCTGTTTGAGTGAAGTTTGTCTCAACCTTTTAAAGATGGCCGGAACTTGAAATTGCAAACTGAACTTTATCATTTAATGGTCCAAAATCTATAAGGCTGGATGGTGATCTCAATGTTGCCTTGGATTTTTGTCCATTAGAGATAATATTCTACAGACACTCATTGACCTACACCAACAAGTTATCATTCCTTTAATTACATGCATATCGATGGAATTGACTATGTCCTCTTTAATTTTATCAACAACTGGTCAACCATGTAGAATTTAGTATGTCTTCCTGTAAGCTTTAATTTTGTCACTTTTTTAAATCTGCAGATGATTTAATTGTTGATCCACGCAATCTGGAGTGGATGAGGGAAACAAATTGCCCTGTTGTAAGTATCCCATTCCTGTTAATATCTGCATAGCCTCCTTTAGTGTAATTGTTGTTCTGTTGGGGATCTTCACCCACCATGACTTTAGTGAGCTGCTTTCACCCACCATGCGTCACCTCACCAACTTCACCTAACAATCATATTAAAATTAACTGCAACCAACCACTCCCATGCCCTCACATAATGGATACATTATAAGGCATATTGCATTTGAATTTTTTGCACTTCAGTATTGTCCTGTTTCATAATTTTAAATTGTAAAACTCAAAATTCTAATTTCGAAGGCTACCTCAATTTTGTTATGAAATTCTAGGAAAGTCGAAGGATTATTTATTGAGTTTATAATTTTTTTAGGGAATGTGCTTCTTTTTCACATCATAGCATTTTTTCTAACATGATTCTTAACTATCTATTTGTTGTGCTAAAATGTTTTCCAATTCTTATTTGGCACGGAACTTCAATTAAACAAAAGTTCCTGCATATATGCTTTAAAAAATCCTACTATGTTTTATGTTACAGTGCTATAATGCATCAATATCACAATGCGGCAACTCCAGCTAACTGTAAATACTTATATGACTTGTAGCTTATAAAAAGTTCACTACAGTGATGGTCTTGTACTATTATTATTATTATTATTATTATTCGAATATAATATATGAAAACCGTAGCCGTGTAGCTGCATATCATTTATAGTAAGTGGTTGCTATGTCTTTGAAGAAGCTAACTGGCGGTCATTGTTTTATTACAGGTTGCAGATATTACACATTCACTACAACAACCTGCTGGGAAAAAGGTGCACAATTGTATTAACTTTTAAGTGATTGGTCTCCTAAATTGATTAGCAATGAGTTGCTAAATATAACATGTTGACGTATGTATCTGCTGTTATATTTGACACTGGCCCCTAATTTACATCTTGAGGTGTGGAAAATTTCCTTCCCATGATGGAGACTACCTTGTCATCTTATTTTAGAATTCCTAGAGTTAATACCAAAGGTGAGAAAGGACTGTTTGACATGTGAACTTAAAGTCATATATTAAACAACAGTTAACGCTTGATAATATTCCTCTTTCCTGACATATTAAATGGAAAAATACAATTGTTAAGGGAAAATATGTAAAAACATGGACAATAACATATAGGAATGGAGTTTTAAAATTCTTGGGAATGTAATTATCTTTGCTTGGTAGACAATCTAGAATTTCCATGCAAAGATCAAAATGGTGGAGGCATAAGGTGTGATATCAGATTCTTAGGGCATGTTTATGTTGTTTTCTCACAAAAGGAGAAGCCAGTATCTCTTTAGCTTCTCTTAAAAGCAATTATTTAAATTTTTCTTCTCATAGAAGCACTTTGCAAATATGGTTACCAAACACTTATTTTTTCTGGGAAGAACTTCAAAAATTACAGAAGTACTTTCTTAGGCAACACCAAAGATATCCTTAACAAGGAGAGGCAAGTCTTTGTGGCATAAGCCATAGGTTTCATTCATGGGTTTTGTGTACATGGAAAATTATTAAGAAAAGGCAACATAATTTTGTTTTTGGATTTGGTTACCTGATTTTGGTATGACTCATGCAATACACCTCAAAGGCAGGTTTATAAAGAAAAGGGGGCCTATTTGGTGAACATCTCCATGTTTCAATGTTTAAAATAAAGATTCAAGTGCATTTGGGATTCCTTTAGTTGCTGTACTTCTTTGTTTTATTTCCTTCAACTTCAGATGACGTGGAAATTTTGTTCTCTACTGTCCTGTTGCACTGGCTTATTTCCTGGTCTGACCAAACTGTAATTCCCAAGGCTTGTATAATATTTTTAATGTGATTGAAATTCTTAAAGATTATTTCCTTCAAAGCTGAAATCCATAGAAGTTACAGAATTTACTGACTTGAAAGGAAATTTGCTTTTTTCCCATTTAGCTGGAAGGTGGAGGTGTTGCAAGCGGGGGTCTGCGTGAACTAATACCATGTATTGCAAGGACAGCAGTTGCAATTGGAGTGGATGGAATATTCATGGAGGTAATATTTGATAACATTCATTTCTTGCTGCGACTAATTCTTTTTATAATTACTGTTGCTTAGCTTCTTGGTTGACGGGACTTGATGCCTGAGATTTTAAGAACATCAAGAGATCATTCCTCTTTTTTTTTTCAAATAACTCTATTCCTAATTATCTTTTAAAAAACCTCCAACATGCTCTAACTCTAAATGGCTTAAAACTAATCAATAACATCACATGCTTGTTGTAGCCTTCATGAAGCATATGGAAGTTGCAGTCTACGATCTATGAATTTTATTAATCAGAAGAGAGATTATATGATTAATAATAGTGTCAATTCATTTGATTTGAATTTTAAAAGATAAATTCCCTACTTAAGCTTGAGCAATTAGACCTTGATTTCAATTCATGTTCAAGCTAGAAGAGATTATATAATGTTAGAGAGAGAAAGAGAGAGAATTTCAATTCATTTGATTTGAATTTTAAAATAAATTCCCTGCTCAAGTTTGACAGTTCAAACATCAATCTCCACTTACAATAGCTTCTTTATTCCTGTTTGAGTAAATGAACCTTGATCTTCATTTACGTTCCTGCTAGAAGAGATCTTATAAGATGTTAACATCAGCCTTTCTGGGCTATTTTTACATTAGTAAAGTAATTAATGCTATAACTATGTTGAGTTATGCATAAACCTTGATCATCTCTTTCAATCTTCTCCCTTAGAACATCATGATGATAGTTTTTACTGGGTTTATTTCACTTGCTGAAAGAGGGAACGCATCAATAATCTTTATTTGCATACTGAAAGTTGTATAAGCTTGTGAATAAGATTCAAATAAAGAAGTCATAGTTGAATTGTTCTTACATAAAGAGCACTACGATGGATCTGCATTTGTTCCACAACTTTTCAAGGAGATGTCTATTCCTCAAGTTCCTGCTGACCCTTTTTCTCACATGGTAGGTGCATGACAATCCCCTAAAAGCACCTGTTGATGGCCCAACACAATGGGTGAGTCTTGTTTTAATGACATTTCGCAGAGTTAGTTTTCACCAAACAACTTTACTGATTTGAGGTTCTGAATTTTGTAGCCTTTGCGCCACTTGGAAGAGCTACTAGAAGAGCTCATAGCAATAGCGGTAAGTATTTTCATCCTTCCATAACACTGATTTGGAAAGTTGTCAAAATCATATTTTTGTCAATTGGTTGATATCAGATCTTTCTGCTTCATGTATGTAGAGGGTCAGCAAGGGGAAAAAGCCATTCAAGATTGATCTCACACCCTATCAAGATTAATCTGAAGCTACCAGGATGAAAGCGCCTCAATTGTATTGCAGTTTATCCACTACTCATGCGTTAGTGGTCTATCACTAGAATCCGAATATTTTTCTTCATCCCTTTTTTTCCCTTTGTGGTCAGGCCATATGAACTTCTTGTCAAATTTATGTTGTTGGTACGTAAGCTGCTACTTGTGGCTCGCTTTGGCAGCATATTTGTTTTTTCTGATTGTCTTATCTTGTTATTCTTTCTTTTCCAGAGTAGATGGGAAACCTCATTCTGAAAAGCTTTCTATTCCATGCTTGCATTCTAGGCATCTAATTGCAGAATGCTGGCCTTTCAAAAAGCAATTCTGCAATGAGACTTCTTTGGCTGCATTTTGATATCGACAGTATAAGAGGTTGATGGATTTCACCATCTGGGAATAGACCATCTTTTTTCTTGTTACTTTCAGAAAGTTGTACACATACATAGTTGAAAATTAAAAAGCAAAAAATGCACAGTTGTAATTGGCATCAATAGATAATCACAGTTAAGAAAGTGCAAAGGTGGTATTATAATTCTGATTCAAATATGGCGTCATGCAGTTGCAGAGGACATAATGACACAAATAAATGTAATGAAGGAAAATAATCAAGATTTTTAATTGCATGACTGATAAAATAAGGGACAACAATCGGAGGATAGATTGCAATTTGAGCATTTGAACCATATTTAGCAATAAATATAGCTGGTCAAACACTACTTAATCAAACAGATTTTAACTGGTTCACGCTATATTCAGTTAGATGATTACTCACATGAAATTGATCTTTTGGTTTTCTTCCTTGGGGCCATGTCAACTCACATGAAATCATTAGCTTTGATCGAAGAATGTGAAACCAATGAGAAAAGAGGTATTGGTGAAAAATGTCTGCAAGTTCATCAACTGAGGAGATGAAGCAGTCTCAATGTTGATTGCAGATAAAAATAGTTTGCAAGGGGCTTTGGTCTCAACAGGATTGCCGTTCCTTAAAACTTTTCAGTGCTCTTAATCATCAAGTCATCTTATACATCAAATTTTATTTTGGAAATTTTGCTGCAGTCAAGTGTTGTCTCATATTTAGATGGAGAAGTGAGATGTGGTAGATGTTAATATCACAAAGAGTAATTTTTCTTATGCATCCTCTCATGAAGTTCTCACACATGGTGATATGTCATCATTCAAATTTAGATCTTTTAGTTGGAATGAGTTTAACTGCAGATTTCTTGAAATTGAAGTATGATTGTGCCATATTTCTCTAAGTTGTCATAAGCATTCATAATTTATGAATAGAAATCGATTCTTTGCTCTTTCAGGAAATAAACTAACATTTAGCATTATATACTTGCAAAACAATGTATAACATTGGTCTGTGCTTGTTGAATGACATGTCCCCTAATTCCAGAAGGTTTAAATTTGCAAAGAAATTGAATTGGTTTAGCACCAGGTCATGTCTTTGTTTTCATATGAGCTGGTTCTCAAGAAAATTTTAGGCACCTTTATGATGAAGGTGGTGCAATGAGCACAGTTTCTGTGGTGCAACTGGGAGCAGATTTAGTGCAATTGGGTACAGGGGACTAGATATAGATTATAAGGAGGAGTTACCAAACTGGAGGACAAGATGATCATAGGATTAATTAACAAAAATTAAATTAAAGGGGGTTTGAACTCAGAGTTTCAAGCAAACCTAGCTCCCATGGTATGTTAACTTTTGAAACCCAAAAGATGCTATTTTCAATTGCGTCAATAACATGCAACAAACTTAACATGAGGTATGTTAAAGAAAAAGATGGTTGGAGATATAAATCAACTGAAAGTTAAGGATCTTTCTTAGATGCAATAAATCAAAAATCTCAACATATAACTCATCAATCACAAGTTCTTCACTATTCCTTATATGTTTGATTTTGTTTTGATCAAGCACATGGTTTGCATCTTTTTCCTGCACTGGGTCCTGCAGCAGCATACCAACCTGTTAAACAGAAAGGGATTTGAATCATTCACAACTAAAAGAAGAAAAAGGCTTTTTTTCTATTCTTTAAGTTGTGTTTGGGGCTTTGCACTTCAATCTTGGGGGCCTCTGCCCTGTTCACCCCTTCTGCAACCTCCTGTTCAAACCTTCTTCAACCTCCTTTCATTATCTTAATGGATGGTCCATCTTTCTTTCAAATATTGTGTGTGCATGCGTGTGCATATGCGTGTGGTGATGAACTGCACCATTTGCCCATTTTAATTATTTTGCTAGATCAAACCTGAGCATGTCATTGTTCAATAAATATCTTTGACTCAATCTTGTTCTTTAGCGGACTGTCAACCAGCGAGGCGAAAACCTTCCCAAAGAGTGCAATCTTTGGAAGGACATACGTACAGTATTTGTTTGTTTTGATGGATTCCAAATAACTTTAGACAAATGCCATCTTTGCTGACTCCACCATACTAGAGGATGTACAATGCTTTTAGTTGCTGAAACGGAAGGAAACTAACCTTGAAGCCTGACATGCTCTGAAAAAGTTCAGGTGGTGATGACACGGGTATTTATTCAACATTTAGCAGCTTGAAACTGCAAAAAGCTTTACCTTCAAGGTCCACAAAAACGATCCATATCAATATAATATTTTAGCAAGCCATCCCTAACCTTTGACAAGTTGTTGTCTACATCTTTCTTTACTACGAATTGGAAGGACAAATGATCTACTTTGATATTCCTTTGATGTTCCCCTAGCAATGAATTAATGTATCAGAAATATTATTTTCTTATCTAATTTGAGCAGCTAAATATGAGAGAATAACCCCTGCTGAAATCTTCCCATTCCTTGTGAATTTTAAGATACAGATAAATAGAGCAATTAACTAAGAGCCAGCCAGATATAAAATGACCACTCCCTTGCTTTCTATTACAGTTTACAGCAAAGATTTTGCAAGCAAAGCAGCTCCTACACCTACGTTAAAAAAAGAGAAGAAATTGTAGGCAATATCTAACTTGCAGAGATGGTCAGTAAGTAGTTTTCTTGGCACCTGTAAATCTCCTTGGCATCAAGCTTATGTTTAAGCTAATATTTGAAAGAGATATGTGCACTAAAGTGGGGTCTCGGATGACCATATGATGTGGCTAATTTCTGTTCATCATGATCGACATGTATACATCTGATAATCACAATCCTGTCCATCAGTAGTAAAGAGCTGGCTGCTGGGTCGCATGGCCTAGTGGTTCATTTAACTTTTTTTCCTATGCAGAAAAAGCTTCCTCCGAGCAGTACAAGTTCCATGCTTTGGATTTTATTTTTATTGATCATCCTTATTATTGTTTTGTATAGAAAACTATGAGTTGTCATGTCTTACAACCGAACAGATTGAATCAAAATAGGAAAATAAAAAAATGAAATGCAGATTAAATAAAGAGAGAGATGTAATCTGTTGAATATTATTTGGATGATGCTCATGTGTCTATATCAAATCCATCCAAATAACTCATATTAATTCATTTTTTAAAGAATATAATGGTTATCTATCACCACTCATATTAATATTTTTCATGCACCACCTTACTGTTTCATATGGCACAAGACAATTGGATCTGTTTATGGGAGCTATATTAGATGGATTATTTCATTCCCCTGGAGAACTTATATCATATACATCTTCTATTAACATTGCATCAAGCAAATAAAAAAATATTAATTATTTTTATAAGATCTAACTGATATTATATTAAACGAAAAATACTTGCTCCATGAGCTATATCTTAAGGAATTTATCTAATATCATTTATGGAGCATTTTTCATGTCAATTTCCTCAATCTTGCCAACAGAGAATACATATCAACATAGCATTTAATATTTTGTTTATGAAAAAATACATGCCCTGTTAGCTAAAAGCAAATAGTAGAAGGTTTGGTGGGCTTCATATTTTTATCATTCTAATTGAATTCTCCGAAATACTCTAAACTAATCTAAATAAAAATAAGATTTTTTTACGTGAATACCCTTTTAAAAATTTAAATTTATATGAATACACTTTTAAAATTTATATTTATTTCTGTACTTTTATAAAATATTGTTTCTGCACAAATGCCTCTAATGTAATGGTTCTTCTAACGCCATTAGTAAAAACCATAGTTATTTTAATTAAAAATAAAATAGAATTTTGAAATTATTTTTTTTGTCTTTCATCGTGATCGTCTTATAAATATTTCTTTTTATACTTATTATAAGTGTTTTAGTTATTTTAATTGAAAAACCATTAATTTTTTAACGATGTTAGATGGCGTGAGTATATATACAAAAATAAAAATTAAAAAAAAAAGTAGAAAAGCAAAACAAGTGTTTCATGCAAATACCAAATTTAGAAAAGTATTCATGCTAAATTTGATATTTAGGAAAGTATTTATGTAAAAAAATATAAAAATATTAATCATTGAAAATTTTGGCTACTGATAGCGCTTATTCTCGTTCTCTTTTTAATCCAATTAAATAAGCATCTCTCTCCCATTTCTCTTAGATAAGTCATATCTAAATAAATCAAAATATTATGAGAAATTCGGTAATTAGTATTTATTATTGCTCCTTTTTTAATTATTAAATAAGTATTTCCTTCTCAAACATTTCTCCCACGGAGTTACATCTATTCCTTTTAGACTACCTATTAATCATTGCAATTATTATTATTATTTTATTAATTACTGCTCCGTTGTAAATAGGGAATCCCGATTTTAATTAAATTAAATATATATATATGGTCAATGGTCAGGAGTCAAAGGCCGACAGCCCTGACCTTCTTACATGGAGAGAGAGAGAAGGAAATCCAATGCATTCCTACCTTTCAAGGAATCATAAAAAACCCATTCACATGCTGACACCTGTACAGCAAAGCAGCAAACAGCAATAGATTCAGTCGGTACACGAATTATTTCAATCAAAATACCTATTTGGCTTGGAGATCCTACAACAGCCATTGCACTAGATCCATAAATCCACGTCATGGAAAAGTCCCTCTTCAGTTATAAATAAATCTTGGTTTCCAGTTTCTCCTCGGCCACCAACCTCCACAGGCTCTGTTTTCTGTGCTCTCTCCTCCCCTCTCTTCTCCACCATTGGTTTTTTTTTTTTCGCTCCTTTCTCTAACAGCAACAGGCAAGGATGCGAGTCTCTCAGAAGTACTCTCCTTCTCAGATCTCTCTGCACACCACGAAGAAAGATTGCTGGTTGATCATCCATGGCAAGGTCTGCTTTTCTTCTCCCTTCTTCTTCTTTTTTTTTCCCCTTTTCTTGTTCTTTCTCTACTATAAGCCCCTTGGAGTTTAGAATATATGGGTTTTCTATTGTTTTCTAGCTAATTTATTTCTTTTTTTTTCTGATTTTTGTCATGCAGGTTTATGATGTGACCAACTTCTTGGAGGATCATCCTGGAGGGGATGATGTGCTCCTGCATGCCTCAGGTGTCTAACTTTTTTCTTGTCTTTTATTTTGTTTTTTGGACTACTCTTTCCTTATTATTATTATCTTCAACTCCTTAGTCCTAATTTTACTTTTTTTTATGTCCTTTATAATGTAAATAGACAAGATCCTATTGGTTTGATGCATATACACCTCTTCTTTCCTTTTTCTTTCCTTTTTTTTTTCTTTTCCAACACATCATTTCTTTGATGAGATTCTATTTTTGTTAGGAACAGCAGTCCAAACCAATGATCTATCCTTTTATTTCTATATGTTGTTTTCCAAGCAAAAAAAGTTGGCAAAATATTCAACTTACTTGGATTAGATAGACCAATAAGTTCATACAAACAGGACTGCATCCAAATATCTTGCACAATTCCTAATCTTTGTTTTGTTTGTATTGGAAATTGGAACATGGCGTGCTGCCGGGAATGTGAAGCCAATGGAGATGCATCTCAGAAGTTTGACGAGGTGGGACACAGCTCCACAGCCGCGAGCCTGATGGAGGGCTACTTGATCGGCGTCGTCGAGGGCTACGAAGGCACCGCCGGCGGTGGAGGAGGCCCAAAGCGCAAGGAAGCAGTCACGGCCAGGACCGTGCAGGGGAGGAAACCACCATCTTCCTCCAGCTTCTTGGATCTCGTCCTTCCTGTGCTTATCCTTGGTCTGGCCTTTGGCGCTTGGTATTACCTCAACTTTAACTCCAAGGCCAAGGCCTGAGACCTATCAAAGAGGCTCAGCTTTGGTTGGATGTTCATTCCTCAGTTGTTGAGTGGATGGAGAGTCATATGAAATAAAAAGGCCTTAAAGATGATATCTTTTTGGTGGACAGAGTGTTCCTAGTAGTGTATGTTTGTCGTCAGGCTCTGCCCATGTTTATGCTGAAACTTTGAATCAATTTGAAGAAATACATGTTGGAATTTGGAAGTGAACCCATTACATTAATCTCTTGTGGAAAGAGCTTATACTGATCACCTTTCTTCTGCAAATGTCCCATCTCTTCTATTCCCCCATGTTATCCTGATTGAAATCTATGTTAAGGAGTTTTACTGCTAACGAATGCATAGTTGACGCTAGCCTCCAACTAAAGGTGTTTATAAGATGCCACTGAGGTGGTAGCTTAGTGGAACTGAGTCTTACTTCCAACCCCGTGGTTCCGTGTCGATTAAATTGAGGAGATCGGATGCTCCCTGCTTGGACACGTGGACTGGAAGGGCTTATTGGTCTGCTGGTAGCCTCCGTGGTATTGGGGTGACGTACTCACATGCGGATGTTGATCCAGTGAGGGGAGCCCACAGGTCGGAGAGGGCACGCAAAAACTTGCAATCCGCATCGAATATTTTCTGGTGGAAGGGGGAGCCAGTGGAGGCTGCTATGCAGGTGGGTTCGTCCCTCTTCCTATTTTTTTTACCAAAAAAAAAGGAAAGGTGTTTATAAGATGGTATCTCCTTCATTTTCTTAGGGAAAACGTTGCTGTCTTTTGAGAGTGTGATGCAAGTAATCTTTGTTGGTTTACCAAACCTCCACCCATGTTTGTGCCAAAAGTAAGAAACTATCTGACGAAATTCATATTTGCAAGTAAACCCATTATACTAATCTCTCGTGGAAGTAGTTCATACACATCACTTTTCTTTATTACCCAGCTGCCATGAACCAATTCGATGTCACATATCTTAGATTGCCTCTATTATCTTGCTTCGAATCCTTGTCGAGGAGTTTTTATAAGAATGTAGCCAAGTCATCAAGAACACAAGAGAAGGAACGCAGAATTGTGAATTGATTGAACGAATCCAGTGCACTAGTCTCCACTTAAAGGACTTTATACTAATCACCTCGTTTGATTACACCATCAACATGAACCAATTCAATCTCATCATGTTGCCTCTTATTATCTCAATTCAAATCTTCGGGCGAGGACTGATCTAGAATTTAATTCATCATGGAGGCCAGAGCAGCAGAATGTCTTATGGTAGCCGGTGGAACCGGAGTGCAGAGAGCTGAAACGGGTTCGAGCCATTGAACTTGCACTTGGTTCTCTTCTCCTTCTTCCTCTTGAGCACAGTTTAGCATTTTCCGGTGCTAGGATCGAGCCAGAAACAGAAACCTTGCAGGTTTTGCTTTGAGGGTGGATTAATTGACCTCCAATTGGATGCTCAATGATCGTAGTGCTTGAAGATGGACCATGCCATTGTGTTCTACTGTTAGATAGCTCTGTCCATTGGAGCATTGTCCACGTAAGAAAGGAAACGTGTTCAGTGGGATAGAATTATAGTCAAAAGAGGCATGCTTGATTCAACACCAAGCATCCAAAAATTTGAAGATTATTTTGTGCACACTTCTGTTTGAATTTTAGGCCAAGTTGACACAGTTTCACTTTCTAAAGTTATGGTCAAGTCTTGGCTAGGCTGACATAACACAATGAAGACTAGATGGCATAAAGTTACGTTGTTGGCTGCTGAATTTAAAGTCATAAAAGGTATTGGTTACGAAGTCCAATCTTTTATATCATCAGCGAGGAGCCATGCGTGTAATACCCTCTGTGCTTCAAAAGGAGGAAAGGATGCAAAAGTTCTAGGTCTAAAAGGTTTCTTTTGCTTGTAAGGGTGGTAAGAAGACAAATTTATAGTGCAAATAGTTTTTCAGTTGTGTGCAATCAAATGCTTTCTGTTCATCTTGCATGCTTTGAAGGAAATGTGGTAAATTAGAACAAAATATGATACCAACACAGTCTAAATTGTAAATTACATCTTGTCTGAACATCGGTCTATCGATGTCTCTCATGTAGACTGTTGCGAACTTAAAGGGAGTAAGATCAATGTGCAATATAATCATGTTGACAAGGACATCAAGTTTAGATGTGGAAGCCAGAGGAAACGTGTTCAGTGAGACAGAATTATAGTCAAAAAAGACATCAGCAAGCATCCAAAAATTTGAAGATTATTTTGTGCACACTTCTGTTTGAATTTTAGGCCAAGTTGACACAGTTTCACTTTCTATAGTTATGGTCAAATCTTGGCTAGGCTGACATAACACAATGACGACTAGATAGCATAAAGTTTACGTTGTTGGTTGCTAAATTTAAGGTCATAAAAGGTACTGGTTACAAAGTCCGATCTTTAATATCATCAGCGAGGAATCATGCATGTAATACCTTCTGTGTTTCAAAAGGAGGAAAGGAGGCAAAAGTTCTAGGCCTTAAAGGTTTCTTTTGCTTGTAAGGGCGGTAAGAAGACAAATTTATAGTGCAAATAGTTTTTCAGTCGTGTGCAATCTTCTGTTCATCTTGCATGCTTTGAAGGAAAGGTGGTAAATTAGAACAAATTATGATACCAACCCAGTCTAAATTGTAAATTACATCTTGTTCGAACATCAGTCTATCGATGTGTCTCATGTAGACTGTTGCGAACTTAAAGGGAGTAAGATCAATGTGCAAGATAAGCATGTTGATAAGGATATCAAGTTTAGATATGGAAGCTGGAGGAAACGTGTTCAGTGAGACAGAATTATGGTCAAAAGAGGCATGCTTGATTCTAAACACAAAGCATCCAAAAATTTGAAGATTATTTTGTGCACACTTTTGTTTGAATTTTAGGCCAAGTTGACACAGTTTCAGTTTCTGTAGTTATGGTCAAATCTTGGCTAGGCTGACATAACACAATGAAGACTAGATGGCATAAAGTTTATGTTGTTGGTTACTGAATTTAAGGTCATAAAAGGTACTGATTAAGAAGTCCAATCTTTTATATCATCAGCAAGGAGCCATCAATGTAATACCCTCTGTGCTTCAAAAGAAGCAAAGGAGGCAAAAGTTCTAGGTCTAAAAGGTTTCTTTTGCTTCTAAGGGCAGTAAAAAGACAAATTTATAGTGCAAATAGTTGTTCAGTTGTGTGCAATCTTCTGTTCATTTTGCATGCTTTGAAGGAAAGGTGGTAAATTAGAACAAATTAGACTGTTTGAGTTGGCTTTGAAAGCTAAATGAAATAGTTGGCCTCGTGTTATCGTTGGTTGTACCTTTTAGTAGTATGACCGTGATATGTCCTAGATTTGGGGCGGGACACATGCTCATTCTTTTCATATGGTTTAAAGATGGGACCCACGCCAAATGGAAGAGAGTGCAACCACTAGACTAACAGTTTGCTCCCTTTACGTAGTATGCATGTATTTCTCCAAAAGAGTTGCATGTTTTCACTACCAGCGTCCTGAATTCAATTCAACTGACTTTTGAGTATTTTCACTACCAGCCTTCTGAATTCCATTCAACTGTCTTGGTTCTTTCATTACCAGTAAAATCTGAATTCAACTCAACTGATTTACGAAGCTTAGAAATCAATTAAAAGTTTAGAAATCATTTTCCATTTAACGGTATCAACTGAGTTTAGTGGTGCTTATTATGGTATCATTTAATTTTTTGAGAGTCCTTATTCTCAAAAAATAAGAAAAAAGTGGGGAAATCTAGTCAGATAAATAATTTTATTTGTACGGGACAAATCAAAGAACTGGTGCATCTTAAGATGGTAGCTGCAACAACTAAAGCTGATCCAGCGTGCACAAATGTGTGGTTGATCAATAATAGGTCTCCAAAAGGAGTAGTATCCCATTAGCCATCTCTATGTATTAGCTCAATTATGATACCAGACTCTTGCATCTAAACTCTAGACTCCACCTTTGTTTTGTTTGTTATTCACATAATAGTTGATTGCCATCAAATTATTTGAGGGGATGAAAGAGTCTGCCATGATCTCATTCTCCAGGAGGATGGCTAGGCGGCTAAGACAAATGGAATGATATCCCTCATTTTTTTGGTCATAGTCTTCCATTTGCCATTGCCTCTTTGTAATTTAATTGCTGAGATCAAAGACTATGACACAAAAGTTGAATGCAGCCAACAAACATCTGAAAACATGTCCCCTTCTTTGTTGAAGTCGTTGAAGATCGTCATCACACCATTGTTGAAAAGATTGAAGATGGGCAGATGGGATTAGCTAAGTTGTTGGAGTTTAGGCATTGATATCATTTACTTGGTGACTTTTTTTTCTAATGGAGTCACATTTGTGTTAGTTATGGACTGGAGGAGGGCATCAACTCATGTGCGAGTGGGTTAGGTGACCGAGAAAGGCTGGTGAAGCACTACGTACTCTCCCAGATGCCCGTCATACAAGCCTCAGGCTCACAAGTCACAGCAAACCACCTCCCATTAAAATAACAAGAAAAGATGGAGATGGTGATATAAACAATAGTATCGCATGCGTATGGGTGATATAGATTGGTTAAAAATAGGGGAAATACCTATTTGAGAATCAAGTTAGAGACTGTGTCTTCTTCTAGATGAGTAGTACTTGGGAACATGACCTTTAGGAGGTCCCAAGGTAAGGAACTTCTTACAAACATGTTAGAAATGAAACTAGAAAAAGATTCAATATTGAGAAAAAGAATAGAAAATTTTAATGTTGCCTTTTGATATTCTGTTTCGTATTCTCTTGAAAAATATCACAGAATTCCTTCATCTAGAAAAGTTGTATTATTGTAGGGAAACGAGGTATCAATTCTAGTGATAGACATCCATATATGGTTTAACTAATATGCATCTTTTTGAATGAAATAAATATGTATAACAAATATTAAAGTCTTCTCTACATTTTTCATTCTAGACAAACGTCTTTTATAATGGGACGAGCCATAGGTTTTTCTAATCTATAAAATCGGGTAAACTTATTTTTATGAAAAAACTATTTTTGTATCTTCTTCTTTTAAAATCTCCAACTAAATATAAAGTATTTTTTTTATTTTTTTTGTTGACTATACTTTTCTCCCACCACTTTCCTCAATCCAAATATATCCTAGGTGTAACAAATGTCCATCCAAATACCCCCCATATTGATTTAAAATTTATAAGCACTTGCCATGGCTGATGTTGACACAAATATGTACAAGAAGTCATTCAAATTCGCATCAGGAGACCAAGCAACCTACTCCTCAAAAAGCCACACCAATCAAGTATTAATCTCAAGCCGGCATCCAAGCAATTGACCAAGTCAAGTCAAAGCTTGCTACAGTAAAATATCTGCAGATCTCTCTCCATACCTTACATATTAAGCACCACTGTTTCCAACGTCCCAAAACTTCTATTCTTCCCCCCTTGCATGCAAAAATGGAGGGGCTGATCCCCTTGGTCTATAGAGCCATCAAGAGGAAGAAGTCTGGACGTCACTACAAGTGTCCCTCCTCAGGTGCAGCGCTCTCCAACAACGCCGAATTCAATGCCAATGGCCAAATGTTCATGACCCCTCCGCCAGATTACCACAAATATATCTCTTCGGGCACTGAAGCGTTCGAGATGATCACTGAATTCAATACCAGTGTCCATGTGTTCATGACGCCTCTGCCAGAGAAACTTGGAGGTTCAGTGAAGGACATAACATTCATCAGAGGCTCCGGAATTCCCTTGTGAGTCCTTGTCGCTGGAGAAATCTATCGAACCACTTCGTTTAAGGAAATGTTACAGGTAACGAGCCTTCGCATTTTCGCTTGCGTCGCAGGAGGCTGGAGCTTGGAATCGTATGGGGAATATGAGAGGAAGGAGATGATGGTATGTTCCAAGAAGTTTGGTCTTTTGGTGTTGACTTGTGATGTAAGTGTCAAGAGTGTTCTCTACGTAGTTGATGCAAGCAAAGAAGAATTTTTCATTTCATTTAATGTTTTTAGTGTAGAAGCTTGTGCCTTGCAAGGAAGGTTGGTAAAGATAGCTCTATAAGAAAGAAATTCTTTCTTTTCCACCAAAAAGAGATTATTCTTTTGGTGCAACTGCATAGGCAAACTTAAGATCGCAGGAGCTTGGATGCTCCACTTTAGCTAAGGACAGTAGGATAGGATTGGTTATACCTGTTCTGCATTTGATAGGCTGTATACCAGTATCATTCTCCTGTTATTTGATAGGCTGTATACCAGTATCACTCTCCTATTAGGCATGTTTCTATATGGCCCACATGGTTTAGTTGTTAGATGACTTTGGGTAGTTGTTAACTACCCAATAAATTCATGATCCTTAAGAAATTTTGCATTTCTAGCTTCAATAATTCTTAGAGTATGTGAAGGACGATAAAACCTATATCCTTTAGAATTAACTGCATAGCCAATAAAAAAAACCATTTATTGTTCTTGCATCTAGTTTCTTTATGTGTGGATTATAAACCCTCACTTCAATTGGACAATCCCATATGTGTAAATGTCTTAAACTTGATTTTCATCCATTCCATATTTCAAAAGGTGTGGTAGGAACAACCTTAGATGAAACCCTATTTAAGATATACATAGCAGTTTTTAATTCTTCACTCCACAAGGATAAAGGTAAACTAGAATTGCTTATCATGCTCCTAACCATGTTCATAAGTGTGTGGTTTCTCATTTCAGCTACACCATTTTGTTGTGGTGTACCTGTCATCGAGTATTGGACAATAATGCCCTCTCCTTCAAGGAACTTTGCAAATGGACCCGGTACTTGTCCCCTTTTTTATGTACCTTCCATAATATTCTCCACTGCTATCTGATCTTACAATTTTTATTTTTTTTTCCTTTTGTTTCTCTATCTTTGCTTTGAAAATCTTAAATGCATCAAGTGCTTCTACTCTATCAAATAAAAGATAGAGATACATGTATCTGGAATGGTCATTAATAAACGAAATAAAATATTTCTGACCATTTAGACATGGGGTAGAAAATGATCCACAGATATTTGTGTGTATGATCTCTAGAAGCTCGATACTCCTTTGGGCACCTTTAGTGGTCTTGTTGGTCTGTTTTTCTTTTATGCAGTCTGTACAAGTACCACAGTTCGTGAAGTCAAGAGCCTTTAGGACACTATCGTCTGCTAACTTTTTAACTTTCATTATAGAGATATGTCCCAATCTCATATGCCAAAGTTTAGAGGAGGATTCATTAATAATACCATGTTTAATGCCAACTTTATTGTCATGCAGGGTTAGAAGACTAAACTCATAAGTAGGGTCTAATTCAAATTTAAATAAATTATCAACTAAAATTCTAGAATCGACAATATTCTCGTCTTTCAAAAGATCCACAAGTGAACCATGAAAATTAAATTCAAAACCAATACAAGTCAGTCTTGAAGCATAAACCATATTTCTAGAAAATGACAGAATATAAAAGGTATTTACAAGGTCTAACTGAAAACCAGATTTTAAAATTAATCTATAAGTCCCCACTGCTTTCATATGTGAACGCATCCGGTTTTCTAAATAGATGCCTTATTCACTACCTACTAGTTTCCTCAGGTTTAGAAAATTCTACACATTATTAGCAATGTAAATTGTAGTAGCTGAATCAATCCACTAGATAGATTATCAGGAACTTCAATAAAACAAGATTCATAACATACAAATGTGAGATTACCTTTCTTTTCGAGCCATTTCTTATACTTGGTACAGTCTTTTTTAAATGCCTTTTTCTTGTAGAAGTGGCATTTATCCTTATTGCCATCCCGCTTCATTTGCATACTTGGTTTCTTTTTCCAAGGAACACCTTCACCTTTCTTAGCATTTTCTTTAGCACGATTTACATAATGAACACTCTCAGGTGTCTCATGCTTCAACCTCTCCACTTCTTACACACACATGGTCAATAGTTCATTAATTGACCATTTTTCCTTATGTGGTTTATAAAATATTTTAAACGGTCCATATTCTGCAGGGAGAGAGTTGAGAATGAAATGCATTAAAAATGATTCAAAAATATCAACTTCTAGAGACCTCAATTGAGCAGCAATATCCCTCATTTTCATAATGTGCTCTCGCACACTTCTGCTTTTGTCATGTGTCATGCCCAAAAGCTTCTTCTTTAGGATGTTGGCTAATGCTTTATCAGAGCTTACAAATTGTTCCTCAATTGCTTTCATATAGGCTCTGACCTTATTGCATTCTAGGATTGAACCCCTAATACTCTTACTCACATGGGACTTAATGAGTATGAGACTTAAGCAATTAGATCTCTCTCACCGCTCATAAGTAGCCCTCTCATTTGGCATACTTGATTCCATGGGAACATATAGTTCATCCTCTAGGAGAGCCAAATCCAAATTCATACACCCCAGAGTCAAGAATATTTTATTCTTCCGGTTAGAATAATTATCATCCAATAACATTGGAATACGAGAAGAATCATTAAGAAAACAGTAGTAGAAATAATTGCAATAACCAAAGACAAATATACATTAATGCTATAAAAAATAAACTTAATTTAAATTAACCAATTGTTAAAATCAATATTAAATTCTAAACTTTCCTGTAGGTAGTGGTTGCAAACATGCATAGAATTTACATAATTCTTCATTAATAAGATTAGCAAACACAAACATCAAAACGAAATATTCCATACCTGTAGGCCTAGAAAAATTTCTATTTTGATATCTAGTTTACTATATTATTCCAATTAATGCACTAAAATGGCTACCTTCCTGTAGAGTCGAGTAACCATGCTATTAAATAATCACTTGTCCGTATGCGACTAAAATTCACTATACATCATAATGACTTAAGATGTTGTGCTACTCCTAAGCCTATGATGTCTCAAAATGTTATATTAAATAAATTATCAACTTATCCAAATGTTGATAAAATAAAGTAAACAAATTAATCATGTAGCATTCAAAACACACATGCTGTTACATGTAGGTCCCTGCTATCCTTAACTGTAAACTAAACTTTATAAACAGATCCCCAGAAATTATTCACAGGTCCCTGTCTTCTTTATTTGTTACATTGATCCTTATGGTTCCTGTTAAACCCAAGCCAGATTGGTTCACACAAACCGCAATCAAATTAAATCAAATAATGTGTCTATCTCAGTTTAAATCAAATAATGTGTCTACCAGATTGGTTCACAGGTCCACTTGGTTTAGTTGTTGGATGACTTTGGGTGGTAGGTAACTACCCACTAAATATAGGTATGCCTAGGATAATTTATTTGATGGAAGAAAACTAACAAGGTCTTGGTTATCTGATAAGAGTTCCTAGCCTAGTCTATTTATAAGCCTGTGATATCCATCAGTCTTATGGCCTTTATGGAGGCATAAATTAGAAGATTCCTTCTTCTTCAAGTCTTTTGTGGATGATTCTAATCAAATACTAGAACAATTATGTCTGGAGGTACATCTCACCAATATCATCTCTGCATAAAATTATTTTGCTTGAAGTAGTTTCTTGCATCTCAACCATATTGTCCAGGGTATATGTATCCGGCCTGTTGCCTATGCAGAACAGGAAATGGATATCCTAGCAGCGTCTATATCCAAACACCCTTGAAGCTTTGAATGTTTGACATATGACATCCAGATTAACAAGGGCCGTGGGAATGGTGTCCTCTCTGTCCCCACTTTATGACCATATTCTCTGAATATTCTATCCTTGTATAAGATAATAGGACTGTGTGGTGCTTTTTATGTAACCAAAAACTTTTCACTAGGGACAGTTCAATTTAGGTCGATACTTTCAACTCGTTTTCCTCGCTCTTCTACTTACCCCTTTGGTGATCATATGCTTCAAATATACTATCCTTGTGTAGGATAAGAATCATAAGATAATGAGAACTATGGGTTGCACTAGTTCAGAAAGTCCTTGTTTAATTTACTTGGATACTTAGACTTGGCCTAGGATTAGGAAAGTCCTCAATTGGGCTTGGACTCTATGAGGGGCTGCGGCCCAACTGTGCCATAGCAACATTGGATAAGTCCAGCCCGGCCGTGGCCTCGGATTGCAAGAGACAACCCTCCCTTAGCCCAGCCCAATGTACTGGCACAGTAAGCCAGCAGGACATACTCTATTAAGTGGTACAAATCAGCAAAGAATATTTCGTTAATCTGAGAAATCCTATGTCTAATCACAACTATATAACACTCAAAGCTTCTTGATTAATCCATATTTCAATGCTAGATTTAAGGCGCAACCAGTATCTGGCATCATTACCTGATCCAATGTTGCATTGAAGACGGTGTACAAATATATATACCATGTTACATAATATATATGCTATCAAGCTCACAAATGGTTGAACCAAGATATACTTATCTCAGCCGTGAAATGTAGTCTGATACTAGAAAAACAAGTCTAACTATCATTCTAAAACCAAAATTAATAATTGTAGAACTTAAAGCTATCAAAAGAATAATCAGGGAAAAAAGCTGTAGAACAATCGAGGATTAGGGACAATCTGTTGGTACTTCCCTGACTGGAGATTGTTGTGGCTTCAAAACAAGTCCATGGCTTCAGATGTTATCGCAGTGTCTTAGGATTTTCAGAATTGTTGCAGCCAAAGTACTGTTGGAGTCCTTGACATGGTCATATGACCAGTTTAGGGCTCAGTGGATTCCTGCATTAACGTTAATTGAATTGAGAATGTTTATCGGGTAAATTGATAGGAAAACAAATCCCAAGACAGGGAAGCTCAGTGGATTAAATTGTTCTAATAGTGTTTACTTACCTGAACATCCAAGTTAAAAAAAAGGGGGAAAGCCCGGTGCACAAAGTTTCTGTAATTGCATGATCTAGGAAGGGTTACATTACATCCTTACCCTCACGAGAAGAGAAAAACAAACAAACAAAAAAAAAACTCTCTCCATGTTTTGAACCTATGACCTCCACGTTACGTGTAAACAAACCCCTCTTTTTTTTCGCTTAAAATAGGTGCATCATACAGTACGTTTGTGAATACACCCAATAAGATCAAAATACAGTAACTCACGAAGTGCCAAAGGCAACTCCCCCTCCCCCGACCAAAGGGCATACCCCGAATGGTGGGCCACGTAAGCAGCTACCCAATCGGCTGCCCCGTTGGCCTCCCTGAATACATGTTTGGCCTGGATGGCCATCCCATCTCTCATCATCACCACAATATCGCGGATCAAGGGGTGGTCAGTGCCCTCACCCCTCAACCCCCTCTAAATCCACCCGATGACAGTGGCCGAGTCACCCTCCAACATAATCGAGCTGGCCCGCAACACAGTCCGTGCATGACGAAGGCCTGCCCAGGCTGCCCACAGCTCTGCTCCGGAGACCGATGTATCAAACAACTGGCAGCCACCTGCGGCTACCGCCCTAGCGTGCGAGTTCCGTATGACAAAACCTGCACCGCCACGCGTGCCGCTATCCAAAACCGACCCATCGAAGTTGACCTTGAGGAAGCTCGGGGGTGGGGGCTCTCAGGTGAAAAACACTATCCGAGGAGCTGCCGAAGCAAGAGGGGAACTCCAGGTGTCCCAAGCTGTCAAAGATCTGTCTATAGGTAGGGTATGCCTGATCTCTCTGTGGCCTGTGCCCGAGCAAGCTCTGCCACAAACCTCGGTGACATCCTGCGCTCGCCAAGAGTACGAGCGTTCCTAGCCAACCAAATCTGATATGCTGTGCAAGTCGCTCTGATACCCTCCTCGCGAGTCTGTGAACTGGCTAACCACTGTCGTATCACCCTGAGAAACTGTAGTCGCGCACTCCGCGCTCCCTGCGGGATCCCAGTCCACTGCCATGTCGCCCTCGCCCATGTACACTGGAAGAGCACATGGTCCACTGACTCCTCAGCTCCACACGTCTCACACTCTACCGGGACCCCCCAGCCACGCCTGCTCAGCTCTGCTCTCGTCGGAAGGCGGTCCCAGCATATCTTCCATAGGAAGAGAGCTACCCTCGGGTGAAGACCCGACCTCCAAGACCAGGTGCAGTCCGGCCCCGGCTCGTGCTCCGCCTGAATAATGCGGGAGAGATCTCCTAATCTGACACTGGCCCGGCTCGAGGTGCCCCACACCTTGACGTCCGGCCCCCCACATCCGGGTAACGGAAGGGACCGAATCCTTGCAACTAGGTGTGCCCCAAACACCAACCTGAGTCTGGCCTCATCCCACTCTGCCCCTCCTGGGACTAGGAGGTCACACACCCGTAGCCCTTCCACTGCCTCGGTGTCAACCATAGTCGGCCAGCAACTCAGGGGAAGGGAATCCACCCATGAATCGCCGGTCACATCAATACTCCGGCCGTCTCCAATCAAACACCTGGTATGCGCCAATACAGATGGCATGTACCTCCTGATCTCGCGCCACATGAAGGAGACTCGACGCCCCCCCCCCCCCCCCGCCGCCGCCACTGAAACCCCCCGACCATATCTAGCTGCCATCACCTGACTCCAGAGGCCATGTGGCTCTAACAAGAACCGAGCCGCGTGCCGAGCAAGGAACGCCTCGCGCCTCACTATGAGGGACTGCACCCCCAAGCCACCCTCGCCGGTAGGAAGGCACACCTGCTCCCATGCCACCAGGTGCACTCTGTGACCTCCACCGTATGACCCCCACAAGAAGCTCTGAAGAAGGCGCTCGATTCTCAACAGAATCGTCTTCGGAACCACTGTGTTGGCCATAAGATACACCGGTATGGATCCCAGCACCGCTCTAACCAGTGTCACTCTCCCCATCATGGATAGGGAGGACGCCCTCCATCCCTCTAACCTGCTCTGGACTCGCTGCACCAAACCCGAGCACTCCGCCACCCGTAGCCTCCGGCCAGTAATAGGAACACCTAGGTAGGTGAGCGCCCCCTCCTGCTCTGGTATCTGCAGTATCCCTCTGATCTCCTGTCTGACTCTGCTCTCCGTGCTGGGGCTGAAAGAAATGGTAGACTTAAGCAAATTCACTCTTTGGCCGGACGCCGCGCAATAGTCTGCCACCACCCTGCGGAGAACCCGAGCGTCTGAAGTCCGTGCCCTGGTCAAAAGAAGACAGTCATCAGCAAAAAGTAAATGGGAGATAGGTCGAGCCCCCGGGGCTGGGATATAGGCCTCCAGCTCCCGGCTAGCGCACACCCTCTCCAAAGACCGAGACAAGATGTCAGCACAGATAATAAACAAGTAAGGGGATAAGGGACATCCCTGTCGTAATTCTAAGGTGGACTCAAAGAAGGATGACGGTGTGCCGTTGACCAAGATAGAAAATTTTGGCCCACGGACACACCCCATCACCCAATCAGTCCACTGCCTCGGAAAACCGTAAGCCTCCAATGCCCGCTGAAGAAACCTCCGCCTGATCCTATCATAAGCCCGCTCCATATCCAACTTGACTGCCATTAGGCTGTGCCGCTTCGAAGCTCGCCGAAGATCCCACATCATTTCCTGGGCCAACATAACATTGTGAGAAATATTTCTGCCAGCCACAAAAGCCCCCTGCTCCTGACTAATGATGTCAGGTAAGAGGGGCTTCATCCTGCCCACCATAATTCTTGCCACAACCTTGTATAAGGTTGTGCACAAGCTGATAGGACGAAAGTGACAGGGCTCGGTCGCATTCTGACGCTTAGGAATAAGCGTGATGAAGGTAGCCTTCCAACCCACAGGCATGGCTGCCTGGGTAAAGAAGCACTGAATAGCCTCCACCACCGCTGGTCGGATAATACTCCAGTACTGCCGAAAGAAGAAAGGGGGAAAACCATCAGGTCCAGGGGCCTTGTCCGGAGTCAAGGCCCAGACTGCCTCCTGTACCTCCAGCGCCGACACCGGCCGGATCAAGGATACACTCTCAGCGTCACGAATACCCACATCCACCCTCAGAGGGCGGTCCCCATCACTGGCCTCCTCATCCTCCATCCATCTAGTACGGAAAAAGTCGAGTAAGACCTGACGGATGGCAGGCTCGCTCTCCACTCGATGTCCGGACCCATCTCGCAGAGAGTGAATCATGCTCCTCCGTCTCCGTATAACCGTAGTCCGATGGAAGAACCTAGTATTACGATCCCCTCTTTTTACTTCACCAAAGTTACTGTTTGTAACATTTCTAAAAAGTGCATGCAGCACCTTTCTTATGCATTCATATTTAGCCTAACTTTAAAATATTCAGTTCGAAAAGAATATAATCAGAAAACTGAATTAGTTGCATTTCCTTGAATCAATTTTTTTTTAAGTCGCTAAAACCTATGATTGCTTATTGCTACAGGAGCCCCATAAATATCTCAACTCTTTGAAAACTGTCTTGTAGAGTAGTTGTTGCTTCACTTTTTTTATGTGAGAGGAGGTTCTAAGTTTAAATCATGGTGCAGTAGCTTTCTCGATGCTTGACCCATATAGTGCTACTTGGTGATACTCCCGTAGTTATTCCCCAAAAAAGAATATCTGAGCTAGTTGAAGCCATTATGGACAAAGTACCTAGAAATCAAGGACCTTCAAGTACATAATGCCACCTACCTAGAAGCCTGCCTTAGAGGCCATGGATGGTTGGATGCAGTTATGACCAGTTCTGCGGACTTCTAATGATCCAGTTCCAAAAGATTCGAAACATATCTACGTATTAAGAATATAATTTGTGAAGTTTGCCGGTGAACAAAGTAATTGAAAATATCAGTAACACTCGAAGACCGGTTTCCCAATGTTCTTTCTAACACCATCAACAACCCTCATAAATAAGCAAACCAAAAATTCCAGAAACACCACAAGTATGATTGATTATCCATCTTTATATTCTGTAGGTAGCAACAATATACGTATCGATGTTACAAAACTGAGCTTGTTCCGCCCTCACTTCTCTCCACTGTGAGTAACTATATGAATTCACACCAGACATGAAAGAAATTTCAGATAAAGGAAGTTAACCTCTTCCCTTCTCAGAAAAAAACTCATGATCTACTAGGGCTGCAAAACCCAAGGGGTTAAAAAGGGAAGGAAGTTTTCACCTCTTTCCTTCACCGTGTAGAGCTACCTGAAGCAAAAGATGTTGCCTATTGACACTGAAAGAAGACTAGTTCTTTCTAATTACCATCAGCAACAGCAAGCTGTAAAGGGTAAAAGATGGCGGGTGGACTGCATGCGGAGTCAGGCAGAGAGCCGGAGTGCCATCTGCTGGAGAAGCAGTCTCTTTTGAGCAGCATTGATGACACCATTGCACTCTGCATTAACAAGGACCTCTGTCATGATGGCTGCAGCATGCCCAGTGGGCTCCTCAGATGCCCTCCTCAGCATAAACACCTGCACCAACATCAAATCACTCTGTATACATTGCTTCCATAAAAAAAATGCTCTCTGTACAAATAATTAAACACTCCGCTGCGTTTTTAGCTGAATTTATCTGGTATATCTAGTTCTGGTTTAAGGCTTTCACTAAAATCACTGACATGGTTAACAATTATAAAAGATTAAAAGAAAGTTAGACAACACTTTAATACAAATTGAAAAGATGTATGCATCACAGGTTTTCACATACAGCCTTAAGATATCCAGGTAAAGGCCTGAACCCTCATGCATCAGAACATAAACAAAAATGGCCTGGCATCATCGATGCATGTGGCTTCTTATTTTCTTCTTATCTCAAGAGTACTTGTTTTTAACCAGAAAAAAAAAGGAAGGTGATTGACTCAACCAAGTTATATGCTTCTATTCTGTCCTTTAAAATGCATGAATCTAACTTCTCTAGACAAAAAACTAGGCTAAGCTAGAAGCAAATGATGCACGGAGGAAAAGACAGACTACCTGCCCATGATGAGTTATTTCCAGGCAACCGGGCTGCTGGATCCATGGTTCCCCATCGACCTGGACAGGAAATGGACTGTGGATGTGCAATCTTATCACCTTTCCTTGGGCCAGCCTTCTGGCTTGCGAAAGTCCTACCTGTCAAACATTGAACATACCACTTATTAGAGAGGAACATATTGTTTAGTTCTGTGTTATTTGGATTATACTTTTCCAGCTCATGATCTCAAAAATGTTGCTGGCAATCATCTCAGTCTATAACTAGTACTTCTAACTTTTCCTCCAAAAACTTGTATTTCTAAATTGTATGTTTTGATGCATCTGATTCTCGACATGTACATAATTATGCACAACCATGCAGAAAAAGGGCTTGAAACCAATCATTCTAAATCCGGTGTGTTAATAAAGTTAACTGATAAAAAATTTTTATTCCCCTCATAGTATCAGCAAGGTAAATTTGAATTTCTAGTAGAACTTGAAAGAAAATAATCAAACCTGAAGTTTCCCGAGGTGCCATGTTCCAGATATGCACACAACTTCAAGTGTTTTATCATGCATTGATTGGAGACCAAAATCATCATCATGCTCATAGTCATTTTGCCAAAGATCCACCCCTCCCATATAGCTACCAATATTTAGCACAAGCACACCTTCAGCATCCTGATAACAGGAAAGTGAAATGAGAGAAGCACAAGGGATGCAAGAGAGCAAGCAGCAGATCAATCAAGTGCATGCATGCCAGATAGATAGAGAGAGAGAGAAGCAGAGAGAAAGAGTACAATTTCACCTCTGGGATTTCGATCTCATCACCATCAACTTCAAGGCTCACTTGCCATGGTAAATCAGCGCAAGCTCTGTCCACCATATCCTTGGCACCTTCTTTGGCATATCGCAATTTGTTCACAAACTGTAGATAACAACATCAGTCAAACACAAAGTTTCACAGGTATAGTGTGGAAAAACTTATATTACCCTTTTGTCCTCATCTTGTTAAAAAACATGAAGGCATACCAAGATTCTTTTCGACAAAATACGGTTGAAAAATTATGTTCTCCACAAAAATGAGTTGCTTTGAATTTTCATAGTTGCCTAAGTAGTTCTTGCACAATAGGAATCTTGTTTCATCTACAATCAAGAAATTAAACTAATAATGACGGTTAAATAAAATCTTGGCCGAATTTCATTTTGGCATGAATCATGTACAAAACTGGGTGTCTGCCTATACAACACCACCTCATGCTTTCTTCAAAGCACAGATTGCTCAAGACAATGATAACTGAAGAAATGCATCTATTCAACAAATACATAACCTTGCAATAAACCAAAAATGACTCTTGACTTGTCCACTTTGAAGATTCTTCCTCTGGAGAACCTAAACTTAAACTAGCACCAACATCTCCCTCAATTTGTTAACAATTGTTCGTTATTTTTCATTTGACAATGGCTAAGAATTGACAATGACCTGGTCAGAAAAAGCTCATAGTAAAAGGGATGTATGTTACTTCATAATTTGCACCAAATCAAATCCAAACTACTATTTAAGATCTTTTATGATAATGTCTCTGTAAAGAAAAACCATAGATTATTCTGTCAGAATTAGTTAGACAGTTGAATAGACACTTAATTTGTGACCAGACACTCGACTCCTATTTCTCTGCTCCTATAATAAATGTCTCAAAATGAATAATGCAATTCCCTATATCACATATTTTTCTTGCTCCTATATCGAGGCTCTTTCCAAATATAATGAACCTAGCAGGGCTGATCTCTAATTATACAAGTTTAACTGCTAGATCAAAGAAATCAGTTTTTATACCTGCAAAGTTGTTGTAGGTTTTATTGCATGCCCCACTCTTGTCCGAAGTTTCACGAGGAAGTCCGCACCGACTCAAAAAAATCCCATCAGATTAAGAGCAGGTCATAAAGCATTACTCCAATGTTGATTGCTCCACCTTAGTTTATAAAACCACTACTATATAAATGAGAAGATTTATTTGTTCAAGGAAAAATTGGTTCCACAACAATAGATCCTTTGATTTCCTTCTGCTATTTACTATTGCTTCCCTTCTTACATCACCCACCTAATGTTACATGATATCCAGGATCCATACCATATCAAAATGTTTATGTAGTTCTTGGAATTATATCATAACATGAGATAGGCTTTGAACATAAAGACAATTTCTACATTCCAAATTCTTCTAGATGTGAAGCAAAATAGGACTCCATGAATAAATATTGCAAGTCTAAGATCAAGACCTCAAATAAATTTGCTTCCCTGATCCATATTATTGACACATTAATAAGATTTCTTCTCCTTCCCTTAAAAACCAGTCAGATTAGTTCATTGTCCTAAAAGAACCCTTATGATATTACAATGAATGAGTACAATGAGTCCATGCCTCCATGGTTCTATCACGGAACAAAAATTAATGTAAATTAAAACAAAAGTTGGATATCATGAAACCTAAAGAAATAAAGCATTACTTTAAGTCTTTAGAAAAGGCTTCATATTGAACCTTGTTTTTTTTGAGAAACTTCATAATGAACATTTAACAAAACTTATGAAAGCAGTTCACTGAAATTTAAACAGTATGTTAAATGAGAAATATGTAAAGCAATATAACTACCCAAGATAAAAAAATTCCAGTGAAAAGGGAGTGCAGGAGTAACCTGGCTATAGAACTTATCAGGTCTTTCTTCGCGCATCATGTGAAAGTCGTATGCAACCTTTGCATCACATCCAACACCTACATGATATAGGTAGAAGGGAGGAAAAGGATAAGTACTTAAGAAAATTCACACCGACCAAAAAGGGCAGCAATATAAGCCAGCACACCTAGATAATTTGTCATAAACTTAAGTTTCTTTGTACTGCAGCTTTGCTCCCTATCATATTCTTGGATAGCAACATTCCAACGGTCGAGCATTGTGACTGCAGCATGGTCAATGTCATGCAGCAGGGCACCCAAACCACCTTGTCCTTCAACAGAAGACAAACCTCCTCCCCATCGCAAAACCCTGGACAAGTCATTTCCTGTTCCAAGAGGTAGTATAGCAACAGGTGGAGGAGATTCGAACCTTTCCTTTTCAATGGCATCGAGAACCCAGGCTACAGTACCATCTCCACCACATACAAGAACTCTAAAATATTGCACGTTACGGAACAATGCCAGTCCTACCTCTGGTCCCTGTGAAGCACTAAGCTCAAAAACCTGAAATTATAATCCTCAGAATTAGTAATATCACCAAATACTGATAAATATTGCACAAGAACTGAATACTGATGACACTCCAAATGGTATTGCATGACAACTGAATACCGAGGACACTGAAATGGTTTGAAAACATTCATTTAAGAAGTACAAATTTTAGAACTTTAAAAATGCAAAGCTATCAAGGTTCTTCTTTCTAATCATTAATTTGAGCCAATTCATAAAAAATGCTGCAACATATTCAAGAGAAACAGAAGGACGCCTCTCCCACAACAGATCAATCGAAGGCAGAACATGCTAAACAATTATCAAGGACAAATGGAAACAGGCACAAATCCATCATTCCAGGGTTCAATATATCACAGATCAGATCATGTCAGACATCTGCAATCATTTTTCTCCATGCATGTAACATCTTACACTATAAATGAGGAAAAGTATTAATAAGATAATGTCATAGCTAAAGCAACCTAAGGAAAACGGACCTGTAGAGGATTCAACAACATGTTCAGTCTCCTTCTAAGAGAAGGTCCATATTGAGCTCCACTCTTGGCATTGATGAAAACAAGAAGAGGTCTGGCATCCTGTGGCAAATCAACCAATTTGTGCTCCTTTTTATCAGTTGTGATCATGGTGCCTCCATTCTTCTGGATGCAGCCATTTCCAGTGAATTCAAGACTTGCTAACCCGCCGTCCTGCTTCATAAAGTATCCATTCTTCTTTTCATTCGTGCTGACCAATGCAACAAGCCCTCTAAGCATGGATTCAAATACCGATCCTTTTTCTGAACTGTTCTGCAATTTGCCATTAGGATCTCCATAAAAAGAAGCATAATTGTACCCATGCTTGCTCCGGTTACGTCGCCTTCTCATCCGACCCCTAACTGATGATGCTATAATCTCTTCCTTGATAGAATTTAACATGCCACCAGTTGCTTGCCCTGTGTTTAATTCTTTCACACAAAGAGGAGACAGAACAAGCCTTCTAAAAGGACCCAAATCACAGACATTACCCGTCTCTTTTAATAACTTGGCATGACAGTCAACATGTATCAGGCGCTGACACCACAAGCAACGCCATATAGGTGAAGCACCAAGGAAAGGTATACCACATGGTTCATCACAGTAATAGCAAAAGGAAGATGTATCAGAATTGTCATCCATTTCAACCCATCTTTCTGACCAATGGTGCAGCAAGTGGGATGCACCACCTTGTGCTACACACTTGCAATCCTTTGTGGCAGAGTGGGAACAGTGAAAATGAGCTGCAACACCACATATGGAGCAACGGTGAAGAGGAACGCTACAAGCACCCTTTGCACCAACAGTTTGTGTAGAGACCAATGAAGATAAACAGACACAACATGTTGAAGGCTGCTCACTATGACAATAATCTTCCATCCATGTATGGCGTGAAGTTGGACATTTTAATGTCTTCCGTGCCTTCTTCTTTTCCCTAGCAGCAGCTTTCACCCAGTTTAGGGATGCCTGTCTCTGCAGCTTAAGGAATGCATAAATGAGGGCCAACAGTCCAAATGATCCAGCGGTGACAAGCCACCCGAAAATATTCGGACCAGACACATCAGATTCAGCAGCTAGTTTCAAGAGTGCAGAACCCAAGTCCATCACTATTGACCAGACTTGCACCTTCCCAATATCTATTGCTTCTTATTGAACTCAACACTCGCCACAAGCCCTAGCAGCAACGAGACTCCGAAGCAAACCTGGAACCAAGGTGCAACCAACATCTAGTTTCTAATTAAACAGCACTGGATGGCACTAGGTTTGCAGCAAACAATGACATCATGAAAAATCATGCAAATTGAAAAAGCTAGATGGTAAACATCCGATAAGGAAAAAAAATAAATTAATATGACAACCGATGGTATGATAGCTGTAGCTCAAACCTTGCAAAACAGAAACAAAGAAATCAAACAGAAACTTGGCTCGGAGATGCATTCTTAGAACAGAAAATGGTTTGACCCAAGTACAATTTCATATCACAGCCTTCTAAATTCATCATACCAACATAAATAGGTACGCAAAAAAATTGTGATTTTAGGGCAGCAATAAAAGAGAAAGTACAATCTTCTTTTAAGTCCAATACATATAACAAGTCCAATCCATTAATCAAGTTTCAACCAGCCCCCCTTTCCAATCAATACCAAACATCATGCCACCCAATCTTTATCTAAATCTTCACAGATAAATCTCTGCCTTCCCACCATCAATTACCGTTCTTCCCGCAGAATTGAAACATATCCACAGTATTTAAACATTATTAGCAATTAAGAACTAGGAGACCGACCTTATATCAAATTCATTACAAGAAAACACAGAGAAATTTCAAAAAAAAAAAAGAAGAAGAAAAGGAAATACGAGTTTACAGATGACACGCACGCATTCAAGGTTATATCGATCCAGAATCCAATTAAAAAAAATCAAAACATTGCATAAACCCAAAAAAAAACAGCCAAGAACAACAACTACAAGCAATCGCCCCACCATCCAATCAAACCCAGAAAAGATCGGCACCAGATCTATCCAAGTTAAACCTCAACCAAAAAACCAAAACCATCCCCCGATCCACATTCCCAAAACCAGAATTCATCCCGGAAACGAAGCAAAACGTACCTCCGAAATCGAAACCAAACGCCAAACAAAGAGAGAGAGCGAGAGCGCAAGAGATTCGAAACCGCCCGAAAACCTAAATCTCTCTAGATTCGTCACCCTTTATCGATCTCTCGCTTGGAATCTTGAAGGGAAAGGAAGCGCGGAATCGTGGGACCTTGTTTAAGGGGCGGGGCGGAAAACGTCGTCGTAGTCGTCGTCGGAGGTGCCGGTTTAAAGGCGGAGGGGGCGGGACTCCGTGAACGAAAGCAGCGATTTTTTTTTTTTCTTTTGTGGTTTTCGTTTCTTTCTTTCCGCCCCTCTCCTCGCCCTCCGCTTTTTTTCCTGTCTTTCTCAAATAAAGAAAAGAATAAAAAGGAAAGGAAGGAGTTCGAACTCTTTTTATTAACTTCTCCGTCACGCTGTTTGGACTTTAGGGGAGCTCCCACGAGGAGGGATTCCTGGTATTACCGAAAAGGAAAGAAAGTGACCGAGAACGCTTGGTTAAATCTTGGTAGCTTTTTCTAACTACTGGTTTGATTCGTGAAACCAATAAATAATCTTAGCATATTTGATTGATCATGAAAAATGATCCAAAATAACTATGTTTAGTTAAATATCTACTTTTCTAAAAAAAAATATAAAATATATATTATATTCTTAATAAAGAGAAAGATCTTATCTATATAGATTTTGATGGCTTAAAAAAAAAAATTTTAAAAAAAATTTTAGTTTTCAATCAGTAGAAAAGTAGTATTTTCATGTCTCTCATGAATTTTTCTTTCCACCAATCAAACAAGAGGTATTTCTTTATTTTCTTGTTGATCACACTTTTTCTTCTTTTTTTGCGAACTAAACGAGCCCTAAGGGTGCTTGTCGACTATTGATATAGTTTTTTTGAGTTATATATAGTAGATAAATGAACACATTATTCTATAATGAAAATTTAGGTTTTTGATTTCTTTTTCCAATGATCATGAAAATAAATAGTTCTAAAAGCTCTACTTGAAGGATGAGTAGGCTGCGAAAATGAAGCTCAAAAGTTGGCTAATTTAGGCTGCTTTTTTTTTGGATATTTTTATTATTTTAAAAATTCTACCAACCAAGGTAGCAAGCGTATGCCGTTAAAGCTAAGTATTAATTTAATTTTGCATCATGCAAAAATCATAAATCCACTCTTCTACAAAAACAACTCTGTACTAATTGAAGACCAAATTTAATCCTATTTTTAATTGCTCATAATGGATTTAATTAACTATTCAACAAATAGTTGACTTAATGAATTTTGGTAAAAGCTAATATAGTTTTAGCTAGTTGGAGCATACATTGAGCTAGATTGGTCTTATACGTTGGACTTGGACGTGACGCACTTGACAAATGCATAAAGATTTATTGACCATACCTACTCTAGTTGAAACATTCAAGGTCCACTTTAATTGAGCCTATTTACACACACAAACCTATTATTCTCAACTTACATAGTATAGTAGTAATGGCACTCCTGCCTTAACCTCAGATTGTTACTCTATTTTTTAAAAAATTTTCTTCAGATAGAGTACTCAAAATGTCTGAAACAACATCATGCCAAAGAAGTGGCACAAGGCTACTTCGCATCTCCTTCCACCGCTTTTATAAAGAGAGTACACACTGGTTTCTCTATAAAGTGAAGCAAAGTCATGTTCACATAGGCAAGTAGGAAGGAGATGATACCACCGAACTGTAACTTCTTGAAATTGCATATGAAATTAGAAATTAAAAATATATTTTTGGATTGCCCAGAGAGGCTTTAGATGACTAGACACACAACACTTGCTCATTAGCTCGACTCTTGCCTACCCCACCAGACAAGGGATTCATCAGTTCTTAGCAGCCGAATTGCAAGTCTTTTTGTTCGGTTTGATTGGGAGAAAATAAATCTCATTTTAGATTATCATATTTAGTATAAAAAAATAGATAAAAAATAATAAAATAAAAGATAGAGAAGATAATAAATATCACTAGAAGGATGATATTTGTTTTCCATATTGGATTACTGAGTGGAAGTAATCTGAAAATATTATTTCTTAAAAAAATACTTTTACTTATATTATATTAATATTATATTAATTATATCATATAATTAATATTAATTATACAAATATATATTATATTAATATAATATATATTCATTAATAAGCATTAATTATTAATAAATAATTTACAAATATTTCTTAATTATCAATGAACCTAACAAAATATTTATTGATAATTAGTATATTTATTTATATACCAAAATATACTAAATTATATTTATAATAAGAAATATATATTTTTTAATATATGTATAATTAATTTAAAAATATATATCAACTCACATATGTTGAAATTAATTGAATGAGTTCAATATTTTCAGCCATACATTATTATAATATCTAAGACTTCAGTGAGCATTCAACTGAAATCTTGATGAGCACTGCAAGACGATATAGTGTCCTTAAATAGTTTTTGGAGGCTAGGTTTTCTAGCTTTCATAAAAAATCGAGATAGATGAGGAGTCCATCTCTCGAATATGGTTCCATTTCCTACTCCAAATTAAATAAAATTCTATCTTTTACTCTAAGTCAAAAGAGCTCTATTTTTTTTTTCATTTTCTATTCCAAGTCGAATAAGATTTTATCCTTTCTTTTTCATTTTCTACTCCAACTTTTATATCCGAACCGGTCAAGTGGACTAAATTCAGTTTTTTATTAATTGGGCTGTGTATTGCATATCAAGAACTTGGAAGTAAAAGATTATTTGAAAATGGTCCAGATTCTCGGCCTGGGATGACTTCAGTTGGAGGCATTAATTGCTCTTCAAGGTGGTGCAGGGGATGGGCAAGTCCGCGAGGATGACCCAAAACTACCATAATTTATTGGTCTCAGACAAACCTAAGCTTTGACAGAGTAAAAGGCAGTATGCCGCAGACATTTTTGTTTTGAATCCAGAACAAGAAGCCTCAGAAACAAGCAATTGGAATTGGGAAGAGGCTAAATTGGATCCTGTTCATAAATTTCAAGGATCATAGTGAGAAAGCACAATCCAATTATTGATAAAACAACCATGTCTTGTAACAGAAGTTCTACCCAATATGAACATTGGATGCTGCTTTACATTTAAAATTCAGATCCAAATGCAATAGTTGCTGGATTCCCAGTCTTGGTATCAATAAATTCCAATCAGATTTTTGTTTTTGCAATAATGTGCTCACAACGAAATGTTTACCTTCATCATTGATGTCAGGTCAGTAGTATATCAACCTAATTATAATTATTAGCTAACGATAAGAACCTCCCTTCCGTTACTGAATCTTTCTATGAGCATCAAGAACAAGCTTCTTGAATCCAAGAAACTATACAAATATCTTATAGCCATTTAAATTCAAGGAGCACAGTATGCTGTATATCAAACTTGACTGGAAGAACTGATCTCATTTTCAAAGTTCAGATTAGCAGGTCCAACAAGTATATATCACATTTCTTTGGTTGTTACACTAGGTTTCACACTTGCACAACTTCAAACCTTATTTTTTCTTTACAACCACTAGTTCGTTTAGATTGTTGAATTCCTTATCCCCTTTACCTTTTAGTGGCCATGCCTTAAGCAATAGACTACAGAAAAAGGCAAGGAAAAAGGCCTTGCCTTTTTCGCGAGATGATTTTCACTTGAAATGGTCACTGCAGGCTGTAATTTAAGGATAAAGATATAATAATGACCACCAATATCATGCCAACCCCAGATCAAAAAGGAAAAAAAAAAGTCCAAATTCAATAATAATGGCTGAGGTTTTTACTTCCAAATTCATCTTTATTGCTTTTCTGTGGTTAAAGAAATGTCAGAATTCTCAAATTTGTCTCCTGGAAGTTCTTTGGTCTCAAGGAATATAGAAAGAGGACGAGAAGGTTTTAAAAATTTAAATCTGAGTTTCCAATATCATGAATTTGGGATTTATTCTAATATATCAACTATCGAAATTTTATGAGTTTACAACTTTCTTTCTGAAACTCATTTAAAATAACTGTAATTGTAATTTTCTGGTATGCTGAAGCCTGGCTTTATTGGTTATTAACACAGATATCGTATAAAATACATAGTTGAAAAAGTAATGGCAAGTAAATATTCCCTTGCACCATTTCCATCCCATTATATCATGATCATGTGGAAGGTTATCACATGTGAAAGATTGCCAATAGTAATAGAGTATGCATCGTAGGCTCACAAATCCACAATGAAGAACACAAGTGTTACAGAATTCTGATTTGCTAGCTTTTCTGCATATATTCAAGTCTGTCTACAATGAGAGTGCTTGTGGTGCTGCTTTCAAGGTCTTTCTATAGAACAATGTTTTGGTATGAGACAACACTGAAAGGGGAGTACAACTATCTAAAAGGAAAGTATTTATTGATCATTCAACGCCCAACTAATTCATCATGTACATTCCAAATGCCACATGCTCGTCACATGATTTAAACTATTATAGAAAGGCATATTGACACAAGGTGAAGAAAAAACCCCAAGCAAGAAATATAGCACAACCTTCTTTTCGTTAAAAAAAGAAGAAGAATAAAAGAAGGATCTGTGTGGAAGATCATACCTTATTCTGAAAATTTAGCATCATACCTGGATTTCCTTTTTATTTAGCACACCCGCCAACAAAAGCTTTATATTCTGCAACAAAAAATATGAAAAAACCTAAATTTGAACTAGAAACTAGGAATGAAAGATCAGATTGCAATTAAAGTCATGGAAATTAGAAGAAGAGTAGTCTTCAATAAACAAAAACAATAACATTGCGACTAGACAGACATCAATTAAGATTCTCCATACTTCAATTAAGACAGACATCAATATCAGCTGGACATCAATTAAGTGGCCATTGCTGGGAATGCTAGTGAATGGGGATTTAGATTCTCCATACTTCAGAAGAAAAAAGATTTGAGGGCAAATATGACATGCTTTACTTAAAGTTGCTCTTGTTAACTCTTTGATACTAGTTGAGTAGGACTGAACAACAAAGAAAACTATCTTGGATAAGAGCACATGCTGGCTGTGGTGATTTGTATACAATTTTGACACTGGTGATTTAAGCCGTTAAGCAACATGAATATTGTCAATGATCATGCACAACAGGAGCCAACATAGTATAGCAGATGGCTTAGCTAGGGACGTGGTAGCAGTTCTTTACCTTTTTTGCTTCTCTTGTATTTTCCTCCTCCCATTCAGTGGCCTTATCTACTAATGGAGCTTGTTCTCTACATTATTTCCCTTCCTTCGGGAATATTATAATATAAGCACAAGATCAGAAGAATAGAGCCAAAATTATAATATAACAACCTATGCATTCAAAATTCTGAGTCCTATTCTTTCAGAATTTTTCAAGATAGAGAACTCAATAATATGTACCAAACACCAGTATCCATGCAACGTAGACACAAAATAGCAAGAAGTTTCACAAAGCAACAAATCACCTAGTGTAATTGACAGAGAAGCTATTTTAACAAATGTATTTGTATGTGCCCATCTAATGTTTTAAAAGATAGAGAAAATAAAGCTATATGCATCTCTTGAAGAAGCAAATGTTGTTTCTTGCAGACAAAGCAACTAGGAAATACTTGATATGAAAATATTTCTGAACTAGATGCAAATAAATATTGGTATATCATAAGTTTCCAACTGTCAATCATGTAGAGAACTAGAATGTGTACTCATTGAAAGATAAAAAGAAGACATAAAAGCAACTTTATAAATAAATTATGAGATCATTATCCTTGAAATGATTTTTCAGGATTGAAAAACAAAAAAGATAGACCAGACAAAATAAATTTGCATGACACAGGAAATACACTACTCACTAGAAGGAATCTAGCCTAGCTGTAGGGATATTACACAGAAAAAATAATGAGTTCCAGCCATGTTTTTTTAGTTTTGCCAAGTACAAAAATATTCCACATCACCCATATATGTTAATCATTACAATTGGGATAAGATAGTCTAGAGGGAATTTTAACAACTAATGCACAATTTTGCATCTAAAATGTGATGCAGCCATCAATTTCATGATAAAGAACATAACATGGGTAGACATATTTGTGTATGTTTGATACTGGGGTGGGGCTGTTGGGGGTAAAATGGAACTAGTTAAAAGAAAAATGGGATGATATTTGCACAGCATATCAAGCTTTGGATGTGCATGCTTGCATGTCTATCAAAGTGAATTGGTGGGCATGCATTTGATGGAATCACTCATATGCATGTGACAACAGTGCCTTCAATTAAAGTTCTTGTCATGATGCATTTTACATAATCTCAATAGTCAATACCATATACATCTCTGAGGTGTTGCCATGACTCGACATAAACAATACTAATTTTTCAAAGCAGATTAGAACAAGATAAGATATCTTTATCATATGAGAGTAGTATTGTCAAAACTCTCACTTTAATCTTGTGTAAGCACCAATAGCAAGTTCTTTCAAGCACTCTAAGAAGGCTTTGTTTCAACAGTTGGAATGTTGCATCAGACACTCTCATATCAACTCCAAAGAGTTACAAACTTACAATAGTTCTCATATTAAAAATTGTAAAACAGTCTGATATTGAACCTCCAGTTAGTCGATAAAAACAGAACAGTTCTAGCTGCTACTTGTGTTAATCAAAATAATCCACATAACATGATTTGCATATGCTTATCATCCCAAAACAGTAAGATTGGCTGACAGTTTTCAATGGAAGATAAGGAACAGATCTAGGATCATCTGTGAAGCCTATTGTGGTTGCTAAAATTTAGTCGAGGCAGATTCACCTGTAAGTATGCTGAACTTACAAAAGTAAAGAGGACCAATAATAAGAACAAAAAAGAAGAAGATAGAATCATCCCTTGGATCTTTAGATATACAAAGTTTCAGCTGGATTTGCACGCTGTAAATTCTACATAAAATTCTAGTGTCCAATCCAAGTCAAAGTATACAAGACTAAACAAAATATCATAATTCGAACAAATCGTTTTTGTATACAAGATTCCAATCAGAATCACCAGAAGAGACCAACTCAATGCAATCTCCACTAAGGGATTCTGTGCATGAACTTGGTCCAGAAGGAGCCTCTGCCATGCTCTTTTGAATTGCAGTTTCATCACAAGCAAATTCAATAGGCCCAAACCCACTGGCTAAGTGCCAGTCATTTCCATCTTTTGATATAGAGCTTCCAATATTTGGCTCAACTCTAAGACCAAACACTGGCTCCACTTTATCTTCTCTATGACCATTGAAATTATCCTCATCATCAGAAAGTCACTGACAGCAATCAAATCACCCATCTCAAAAATCGTACGGATTTGTCCTTCTCTCCATGATATCCTTATCTCTTACCATGGCAAACCCCTTCTTGAAAACAAGCTTCTTTTGCAGAGGTCCTATTGCACGAGGGCTTCTGAAAATGAATTAAATCTACAGAGTTTGAAGATGCGGCTGTGCATCCAAACTGGAAACTATGCCCTGGTGATGGCAAAGGATCATTTACCTCATCAGTTTTCGGCTATGGCGACAAGTTTTTGGTCCCAAGAAGTGGCACCATTAAATCCATCGAAATGCAGGCAAACCACCTTGTTTCTTGAGCTAGAAAAGGTTTCCCCAGAAAAGGGTGAAGTCTAAGGCAGAACCATAGCGGCATCCTCCTCTTTGTTTGTAAGGCTTAGGAAGCTTACATTTGGAAGATGTTGCAGCCCTTTCTAAAATCATAGAGAAAGGACTAATGCCCGTCCTGGTAGAAGGAGTATTTTGAAAGCCATAACCAGATAACGGCGTTGTTTTGAGGACAGGCAAGTCGAGACCCAACTGCTCTTCAAGCTCAGGCGATTCCATAGGCTTAGAATTAGCAGGAGAAAACCTCCAAATCCCAAGATCAGGTAAACACTCAGACCCAAAGTAGACACCTTCGTGGACACCAAGCCATTTTTCAGCACATCCTCTTCTCCTTCCTCACAAGGAGATAGAAGCCAATTCACAGAAGCTTCAGCATTGCAATACGACAGCTGAACTCTAGAAATAGAACTGAAACTACTGCCGATGCCGGAATTCACATTCTCTGAAGGTGAAGACAGCCAATGGATGATGGAAGCACCAGCGATGGGAGCTGGTATCAAAGAATCCCAAATTTCTGAATTCATGGTGACCTCCATTCCACCTCCACCGACAGTGAGTATGCCTCTCGGCCTACATTTCATCCGGTCGTGGACTCCAGCGATGACCTGGCTGGCGGTAAAGCAGGCAGGCGTGGGAGTGACAGAGGACCCGGCGGGGACCTCCGGGGATATGGAGGCCCGAATTGAAGGCGTCGTGGCTGACGTTTGTGTATTTGAAAGCATCTGCTCTCCTTCCTTCACGTCCCAGACCACCTTAAGAGCAAAAGCAGGAAGAGTTTTCTCCGGCGTGGAAACCGGACAATCTCCAGATCTGAACGGATTCAAAGTCTCAACCTTTCCCTCAAAACCGACCTCAGCGCAAGGATTCGTAAAATCCGAAGCATCGCCGGAGCTCCAACCCTACCCTTCGGAGCTTGGCTTCCGCGTATTCCACCTCTGGAGTAGATGAGCGGTTCTGGGCGCTACTTCGATTTAAGCTGTTTGGACGCTTCCAAGCTAGGTTTCGAAGCATTCTTCCGAGAGCCCGGGAATGCCTTCCCGGAATTCTTGGAGGCCAGCGTTCTAGAGACCGGAGGGGCCGCTCTGGGAGTTCTTGAAAGCAAGAAGAGGAGTTTGGCAGAAGAAAGCTGAAGCAGCTCCTCTAGATGCCTCTGCGGAGCCAGAAGAAGGACGAAACGTCCTTCAATGGATCCCTCGGACTCGGCTTCTTCTTCACCTCAGACTTCTTCGCTAGGGTTTCTTCCGAGCTCCTCCTCCCGAACTTCGAAGCTCGGTCCTGGCGTCTCTTTTCCCTCTCCCAAATCTTAACCTTTGCTCTAGGCTCCGAAAAGGTTTTTTCCTTCTAAAAATATAATTTCTAAAAAATACATTTCTAAAATAAAATATTTAAAAAAATATTTTTAAAAATATTTAATTAATTATAAAAAAGTAATAAACTCTCAGAGTATGGATAATTCATTTTTTTAAAAAAAATTATGTATAATTTTTATTATACTTTTAATAAAAATTAGATTTTTAATATTTTTTTAATACTATTTTTTTAAAAAATAAAAATAAAATAATTTTTGATTTATGAAAAAGTAGCTTTTTTATATTTCTAATAAATTTTTTTCATAAATCATATTTCTATAAAAATTATATTTTTATAAAAATATAATTTTTTTATTTTTTAAAAATTTAATTAAAAAATATTTCAATACTTTTCTGTTGATCATATTTTCTCTACTTTCCCCGCCAATCAAAAGATAAATACGTCGAAGAGAGGAAAAAGAAGCTTTTAAAATTTCCCACTGAATTGAGGTGAAAGAGGGGGCCCTTCGAGATTCGATGAGGTTGCCCCATTCCCTTTTCTCCAGTTCGGTAAAGGTGGATCCCAGTGATCTGGGCCGTCCATTTGGACATCTGATCCATTTTGGACGGCCGACCGATTGGTGGGACACGAAACGGACGGCGAAGATGCATTGCGCTCTCCTAGCGCCGTGCGGAGTTGTTCGGTCGTTAAATAAACGACGGGAGAAAGGAGAAGAAAGCAGCTGGAAAAAACCTTCATTATTATCTGCTCGTGTACTCTGCCCACAGCCATGGGTGAAGCCGGGAGGAAGAAGATCGTCATCGACACCGATCCCGGAATTGGTAAAACCCTAACCCTGATCTCCAAAAATGATTAAAAAAACCATAATTTCTAGCTTCCAATCTATTGTTTTGGGGTTTTGTGTGGTAAAATTTGTGTTTTTAATGTGAGTTTGTGTTCAGATGACGCGATGGCGATATTCGTGGCTCTGAACTCGCCGGAGATAGAGGTGATTGGGCTGACGACAATATATGGGAATGTCTATACGACGCTGGCCACAAGAAATGCATTGCATTTGGTAATTCACCGCTCCCATGAATCATCTTTTTTCTTGTAGATCTTTTGGATCTGGTCTGGAAAATTGATGAACTGCTCTTCTGGTTAGTGGTGATTCTTCTTCTTCGTCTTCTTCATCATCATCTTCTTCTTTTTGAATCGATCTTCTGAAAGGGTGTTGACCAATGTAGAAGTGTGTATGAATATCTTCTGTTATATATGGAAACAGATTCAATTTCATAAAAATATCTAAATTGCCAGCTTGAAAGAGGAAGTTGATGTAGTAATTGATTCAAAATGCAGTGAAAGCTGCCAAAATATCACCACCGAAGCATCATCCCTGATGATCACTCGAGAAACACTGCTCTACCATATGGTATAGTTATTGGGCTGAGCTTCTCAGCCATTTTGGATATGAGCTTTTCTAATCCTGATGGAGATGGTTTCCATTTTGATACAATAAATTGAAAGTTTGAGATTTACAAGATCTCTAATGTAGTGATGTAGGGGCTGGGGGATGTAGCTTGATAATAGGTACTTAAGCTGGTAAACCATCCCATGATCTGTGTTGGCTTTTGGCAATTAATTACCCATTACTATATTTCTTCTTTGTTTTTCTAGTCTTCATGAACAAACCAAACCAAATCAAACCATGTATAAACCCTGGGCACTTGGTAACAAGTGCCTATGATTGCGTATTGCATGAGTACTGTAAATTGAAAGTTTGAGATTTACAAGATCTCTAATGTAGTGATGTAGGGGCTAGGGGATCTAGCTTGATGATAGGTACTTAAGCTGGTAAACCATCCCATGATCTGTGTTGGTTTTTGGCAATTAATTGCCCATTACTATATTTCTTCTTTGTTTTTCTAGTCTTCATGAACAAATCAAACCAAGTATAAACCCTGGGCACTTGGTAACAAGTGCCTATGATTGTGTATTGCATAAGTACTGTATAATTAGCAACATAGGATAACCATAAGAAGTTCTGCTATGACAGCACTATAGTAATAGTTACTGTAGACCATGGGATGGTGCATGAGTATCGGAGTCCTTTACTTATTTCACTAGGCTCTATAATGGAAATTCAGCTTCCACTATATAATTAGTAGTTAACCTAAAATTCATCCTTTTATTAGGTCTTTTGCATGTATTCTGCTTTCAGTAATTGAAATTATGTATATACCCTTACAAATTAACTATTTATATGCATAACCATATAAATTATTGCTTATTGCACATCTACCCTCGACATAGTCATAAAGAAGGATTGTAGCAAACTTACAAACTTGAGAAATAAGAGATATCACTCTAGCAATATGGAGAGTACTGCTGAAGAGACTGATGCCCTGTTAGTGCAATTAAAGATTCTATGCACTGGATATTTGTATACATGAGATTATAACCCACTGTCTAGTATATCTTTTGAGAGGAGCGCTGTCTACTATATCATTACACCATTTTACTTTGTTTTTGTATAAACATTAAATATAGATCATTTATTCTGTTTCAGAAGTGTTATCTGTCAATTTTAAGGATAACCATTTCTTCTTGGTTATTTGGTGTATTTTTTTGGTACATTTAGATTGGTGTGTTTGAAAGTAATAATTAAATTTCGTCTGCTTCTCTTCATTTTTTTTGCAACTGGTTTAGTTGGAGATCGCAGAGCGGACAGATATTCCAGTGGCTGAGGGATCTCATGTGACAATCACGGTATGTAGTGACCAATATATCATTACTTTGTGGCTATTGCTGGAAGACCACTTGTTGATCTTTTGCTTCTTTCTTGACCTAGATCAATTTGTTGTATGTAAATAGTGATGTTTATTAAAACAGCTGAAACTAGTATTGACTGTAGCAATGTTTACAGTTGTACATCCAGACTAGGATGTTTACATGCCAAGTTGTTATGTAGATTCAAATCTATCTATATTGAAGATTCTTGAACATAAAAGGTTCTGCGGGGCTCCTTGCAGCAAAAGTTTGTCAATATCTCTTGAGTTCTGGTCAAAATCTCTTAATTTTACTAGTTCCCGGGGCAGTTCTTGGACTTCTCAGGGTGCATGAAGTTACCTGCATGCTTTTTCAGCTGCATATTTAGACTTTATTGACACTTATTTTTTCCACCTGCATTTTCATGAACAAGCTGGATTTTGGTTTTATTGATGCATGCAAATGAGTATAAACAATAGGCTAGGTATGTCTCCTAAAGTGAATGTATCAGCGTAAATAGTATTTAGTTTCCTGTGCACCTACTCATGTGAGCATGCAGTAGATCCTTTCTTCCACACTGATACTTTTTTTTTCCAAAATTATTGATCAAGATATCGATTAAATATTTGAACAGCATTACTTACTTTGCTTTCTAAAAATGTGTAAAGAAAGGTACAAAGCTTAGAATTGCTGACTTCGTACATGGTGCGGACGGACTTGGAAACCAGAACTTTCCTCCACCTAAAGGAAAGCCCATTGATCAGTCAGCTGCCGCTTTTCTGGTTGAACAGGCGAATCTTAATCCTGGAAAGTTACTGTGGTTGCACTTGGCCCACTTACAAATGTTGCCTTGGTCAGTTTGTTGTTCAGTTAACTTGTATTCTGAACATATTACTCTGAATATGCTATCTTTAGTTAACTTTTTCTAGCTCTTCTCGGCATTGAATCAGGCCATTCAAATTGATCCTGCATTTCCTAAAAAGATAGGGCAAATTGTTCTTCTCGGTGGTGCATTTTCAGTGAATGGGAATGTCAATCCAGCAGCAGAGGCCAATGTATGCCTAATCTTTGTCCTGGAAGCTTTAGTACATTTATTCATATGATGCATGCATCTATGATTGGTGTAACTTTGGATTTTCCATAATTTAATGTGATTGCCTCACTTCATTATCATCTTGTTGCATAATATTTGCAGATCAGAATAGTAGTTTATTCAACTTTTTTCTAGTAAACTCAAAAATACCATTGAAATTTTAGCGTGCACCCTGGATATTTCAAGGCATCCTTTCTAAGTTGCACATAGGAAGATACTAAATTGTCAGTTTTCCTTTTTGCTTTCTTCAAGAAATTAGACTATAAGATCTAGTAGAGAAGAGACTGAAGACTGAAACTTCGACAGCTTAAAGCTAAGGCAACATGCCAAGTCATATATTTGCTGAGTACGCTAGTCCACCTTAGAGTTGCTTTTCTGATTGTACAAAAATTTTCATAGAAATTTGTTTTGAGTACGCTAGTCCACCTTAGAGTTGCTTTTCTGTAAATTCAATTTTAATGCCATTAAAGTGCAGATTTTTCTTTCAATATACAATCAAGAGGATGATTGCTTTATATACAATACAGCACATTTCTATCATTATGAAGATAAGCTAACATCCTGTTATTATCTTCTAAGAAAGTTATGTTATATGAGTTATCTGCTTGTTTAACTGAAGCAGTATATGTCAAAATAACTTGTTTAAACGAATGGACTTTTATGTTTTGTTTGTTCCAACCAGTGTCTGCTCAGTGTGAGCTGTATCTCGAGGACATGTGTTCTATGAGTAAAATATGACTATTGACTATTCTTACTTTTTTACCAAAAGTTGACTTTTTTTTTAACAAAGACAGACCCTCATCTTTTTCTCTGCGAATGGATAAGCAGATCTTTGGTGATCCAGATGCTGCTGATATTGTGTTCACTAGTGGAGCTGATATTTTGGCTGTGGGAATAAATGTAACGCACCAAATTGTTCTGACAGGTAAACTTTCAAATCAAATAACTGGTTGTTTATTATCCATAGCGTAGTCTTTAAGCTGTCAAACTTAAAAACATTTTGTTTCACCTGTCAGGAAAATATTCTGCTGTTTTTTCTCGGGAGAACAATTGTTAAAAACTTTAAAAATTAAATTTATTCACAGATGTAGATTTTTACCATAAGATCATAGGATAACTCTTTATAAAATGTAAAGTGTCCAAAAGAATATTTGTTATTTTACTTGTAATTTCAAATCTCTTCGGCGACCTGATCATGAATTCATTTTGTTTCACCATACAATGCTCCTCTGTAATAACAAACATGTGTATCTACTTACATAAGCTTCTTAACACATCTCTGTTGCTCACTCATTCGGTCTGTCCTCATTTGCGTACTATATGTAAATGGCCTATCTAGCAAGAAAGGATCATCCTATATCTTTCAATTGCTTTGATGGATATGATAACCAAATTTGAGAAGTTACTTCCTCTGACATCTTGAAGATTCTACTTATCATTAGTTATTCTTTGATCAAATATATTCAAAATTAAATTCATTGAAGTATGATTCACAGAAAAATAATGTTAGCTGCAGATGGTCTGGCCTTAAGCCTTTATTCGGAGTTCTTACTTTCACAGGGCATTGATTAAACATGACAATAACTGTCATAATCTGTTTTGCTAGCACACAGGGCACATGCCTTCATATAGCCTGCTGTTTTTCCTTATTTCTTCTCCTCGTTCCATAATCATTTACATAACCTGTTTAGTCCCTGTAGATTGTAATTAGGGATCATGAAAGTCATTCCTGATGTTAACTCATTATGAATTGATTATCAACAATTAAAGAAACAGTTAGTCAAGACAGGCCTTTTTATTAAAATTCATGCAATAATAATGACATGTAAAGTTGATGGTGCTGCATTATCTATTTTCTCATTGAGCAAGTAACATTTTGACATCATTGCAGAAGCTGATCAAAACAAGCTTGCACTATCAAAAGGCAAATATGCCCAATACCTGTGCAAAATCTTAGGGATTTACTTTTCGTATCATCATGAAGCCTATTCAACACAAGGTTCGTTGTGGAAGGAGAAATTATTGAGAAATGATGCAAAGGTAGCACAAATTGTAATGTTTTTATGGATGTCTTTTGGATGCAGCTGTCTACCTTCATGACCCAACAGCACTTCTTGCAGCAGTCAATCCATCACTGTTGACTTATACTGAAGGTGTGGTACGGGTTCAGACAAGTGGCATCACAAGAGGCCTTACAATATTTGATAATACCAAGAAAAGGTCAGCAGATTTTGCTATTTAGAGATTAATCGCATGCATGTTTAACAATAATAGAAGGTGAACAAGAAATTTAAACGGAGATGAGCTTATTGTAGTATAATCCATTTGTATTTTCCAGTCACATGCTGATATGCATTTATCACCATTCTCCTAAAACTACTCTCATGGTTATTGGAGTTTACTTAGATGTCAAAGATCATAGTTGTGATGTAGGTAACACTAGTGCAATATATACCAGATCAGTGGACATTCTCTTAAGTTCTTCTCATGGTCAAGCTACAGAAGCAAGTATGAAATTCCAAATTTTATTATTATATTGTTCATTTGGATGTCAGATGATAAATGGTAATGATGAGACAGATAATCACATAATGCTAGGGCGACTTACAAAATTAACAGCAAAGGACTTTCAAAATAAAAATTTACAGTCCATTTCCCTGCAAAGATCATGATGAGATTCTGGCCATCTACTGCAGAAAAGGTAGTTATAAACAGTACCAATATAAGTGTCATATCACATGATTAAATCCGAGTACACGTTATCACTTCATACAAAACTTTAGAACTTCCTTGCACTTTAATATGAAGATGGACATCACCTTTATAGAAAGGATCTGTTTTTTTTTAACTGTATAAATGATTTTAATGCAAAATAGAAATCTTATATTGCTTAATACTATTATAATTGGTTTTGTTCTTGGACATTAAAAAAAGAATCCAACAATATTAGTCATGCCATGGCACTCATTGGTGCTTTAAAATGCTTCAGCACTCATTAATCATTTGCACGCCTTAAATAGATAACTGAAGATTCGAAGGAGTGTCTAACCACCTGTAATTTTGCATAAAACTGCATGTTCTATGGAGATAAATTTGTTTCATAAATGGAATAAGACCAATGAGTGTATTTGCATAAGAATACTGAAGATAGATTCATAAAACAGACCTGAAGAGAGGACAAGGCTTGTTGATCATTATGATGGTTGTTCAATTCCTATCAATACAATCAATGCTACATGAGATTGTGCACCCATGGAAGGCAGATAATTTCCATTGCATCAAAGATTCTGTCCTACATTCTTGCTCATATTGTCATGATTCATACATCTACTGCATATGTGTGTGTGACGCACACACGCAGGCATAAAACACATACACAGGGGGGGAGAGAGAGAGAGTCGCATCTTGCATTTATGTTCGTATGAATTCGTCCATTGCTACTTCTAATTAAAGATAATTGTGTTGACAATGGTTTTCTTTGTATAAATTGATAAAAACAGAAGGGTTTTCATGTCCTGTAAAGAAATTTTGGATATACAAGAGGCTTGTACTACTAAATTGTAGATCTTCTGACTCAGTATGATTTTCTTGCCAAAACATTCCAGGTATGGCGAAATCACAGAGTGGTCCGATAAGCCAACTGTGAAAGTTGCTGTCACAGTCGATGCTCCTGCCATCATTGAGCTGGTCATGGAAAGGCTCATGAACTCTTAGCATCAGTGCTCCATAGCCTGGAAGATATCGCAGCTAGGGAAACAAGAAGTGGCCAGAGCCTGGTCATCAGTGATCAATTAGTTGTTGCATTTGTACCAGTTTCCTTTTACTTCATATTCCGTGACAAAAGAAGGGACCAATATGATTTCTCCCCTGTACTCTAAAATGATGGCATACAATCAAATATTGAGGAACATCTTGGAATTTTTATAAATGCTCACCAGGCTCTTTTGGTACAGATTTCTTAGTGCAATGAGATTCTTATATGCAGTTCAGGAACTATAGTGCCCTAAAGTCCTTGTAGTTTGGTGGGTTGTAAGTCCATTGATGGAGCACTTACTTGAAGAAAGCAAAGATCCAAATTTCACAGGGTTTTGGAAAGTTTAATGAGCACAGGCCACACTAGAAGGCAGATTTCCCCATGTAGGGTAGATTCTTGATTCATCTCACTCCTACTGTCATGTAAGAGTACAATAGTTTGAACGGGGAAGAGAGATCTCCCAAGCAATCCTGCTTTAGGAACTTAAGCCTGTGGAATGAACATATGCTACAGCTTTACGTAATCCAACAATAGCAACAAAATCTTTCAGTCAACACCAAGATAGAGGGCTATCTGATTAATTGGGAACATGAATAATTGAAGAATGCACTCAATAATATTGGAAATTTAAGAGCCCATGGTTTTTACATGCACGACACATGCAAATTAAATTGTGATGCAGTAAAAGAAAAATCCAAGCATATCAATTTGTTCGAAAACTGCAAAGATCTGTTAGTAACATACTGGATTTGCACCCAAAAAAAAAAAAACTTATTTCCAAAATTAATTTATTGCCTTCAAACCTCTAGATGGTCTTCAGGTGCCCTATGACTGCCATCTCTTTGAGTCATCTGAACCCATGCAAGCAAGGCTTTGATGCAAACAAAGGAACCAGCAGGTGTTCTTAATAGAAGTGGACTAGTTCATAAGAGTATACTAGTTAATAGCTAATAAGAGTATACTAGTTAATTATTGAAAGCGATTACCCCCGTTATTAACTATCGCATGACTCCCGCTGGCCTTGCTTCTAGGACTAGGAATGGTTGGGTAGGCTTCTTTTGGATGGTGGCATCATGTCATCCACCTCCTAAGCTACCACAATCATACCACGTAGGTAGCATCTCTCCCCTGCAAGTCCTGCTAGGTTCGCTGCATACTAACCATCTCTATGCGAAATTATTAGTTGGGTCAGATCTACCAGCTCAGCCATAGACCAGTCCAATCATAAAACAATATGCACGAAGGTAGACAAAAAAGAGACGGAAGCCAAAGGGCGCAATATAAGCTTATTTGTGTGTGTTGGTTCACGGTTAGACTGATCCACTAGCTCAACGATGGATCTAGTTCAACAAAAAATTTCACCCATCTCTATACCATATGATATGCCAAGTTCTGTAATAACAGTTGCATCTTAATCTTGGCATGCGTCGGGCATCGAATCTTTTTCCTTTTCCCTTTCCACTTGCCCTTAAACCCAACATTCAACCCAGCCTCCATAAAATGGGAGCATTTTTTTAACCTTGATTTTTACTTCTACCGCCATTGTACTAGTTTCAACAATGCCGGTAAGACATCAGAAGGGCTAGTAAGGAGCATCGAACAATTTGAAAAATATTTTTACTTTGTTGGATGGTGGATATATCGAGCATCATTAGAAGTAAAGCATCAAGAGGGACCTTAAGGATTAAAGAAATTGCTCATTATCTACTTCTTAGTATACTATGTGAAATAAAATTTTATATTTTGTAGGATGAGACTGTTCCAATTTTTCTATAGAATAGAACAAGCCGTGGTCCCGATATTTAGGATAAGGAATGTCTCAAAATGTGCTAATCAGAATGTTAAGACTGTGACAGAACAGTCCTGCCCGATGTTCGGGATGGTATCCTAACCAATTTCATTGCCGGAACCGTTAACACGCTCACCTACAAGCCACGTGTCAAGAAACGATATATGCGACTAAAAGGATCAGAGTGATTTACTGGCACCAAGAACCAATTACGCCCGGCCACATGTCATACAGGGTTCAATAATTGGGTCTGGTAGCAATTTTTTTTCCTGCACTGCAGTGAAAAATTTGGTAACACAATTGATATGCCGGCGACTACGATACGGAGAGGATTCCATCTCACACGGATCAGAAGGTGTCAGCTAGCGCACACGAAACACGACCCCGATTAGTTCCCCGGGTTCTCGCGATCCATTGACCGTCAGATCACAGAGTGTATTAGATCCAACGGTTCCCGTAAACTTCGTCCCACGAATCTTGGGGTTGGTGTTCCACCGCACTCACCCGATCCTCACCCCCTTAACCATCCGACGGCCACCCAGGGTTACAACACCCAAACACGCAATCCAGCCACTAGCAAATCACAACGTAGTAGAAATAGTGGCATTTTAGTACATAAATGAAAAATAAGGGTGTTTTTATTTAATGTGGTATCTTTGGAAAACCGCTTCCTTCCTCCGACCCATCTTTCCTGTGCGGGGCCGGCGTCTTTTGGGGTCAGCCTATAAATACCCCACGAACGATGCCTTCGTAACTTCGAGAATTTCCTCTCCGCTGTTCTCCGCCCTCTGGGGCTTTTATTCAAAACCCTACACCAAGAAAGGTAAATGGCCCAGGAAATCCTCCACCAAACCCTAGAAATCCCCGAAGATCGGGCCTCTGGCGATCGATCGGCGGAGGATTCCGGCGACCCTGCGCTCTCGCGGACCGCCTCCTCCAGCCGCCTCAACGCCAAGGCGCCCGAGTTCGTCCCCCGGTCGGCGGCCGCGGATCGGATCGATGCACGCAAGCCGCGGGTGGTGCCGATCCACCACGGCCCGTCGCCGGTGATGCACCCCTACCACCCGGCGCCGCCGAGCCCGCCTTTTTTTGCTACGGTGCCGGGCTCGTTCGAGTACTATGGTGGTGGAGGCGGTTCGGGGTTTGGGGAGCAGGAAACGGCTCCGGGGCCGGCCGAACAGGATCCCGCTCCGGGGGGCAGGGAGGGACTCTCGGAAGAAGTTATTCAGAAGATTACGAAGCAGGTGAGTGCTTTCTCGAATTCTTTCTTTTAATTTTGTGTTCCCAAATTCTGATTTTAGAGTCTAATGTAGTATTTCATATGCTTGAAGGAAATACTATGAAGTATTGATTTTGAGTTGATGAAATGATAGACGGAGTGACTAGCAAATTGTGAGAATCATTATCAATTGGCTGTAGTTTTATGTAGAATTCTAGCAATTGAACCAATCTTTGTGGAATTTTAGCCATCTGAGCCATCCAGGTTCTGTCAAAATATTTAACAAAGTGCTTGTATATATATATGGTTTGTACCCCTATTTCAGTATAAGAAAGCTCGTTTCTGTATTGTTTGACCTCTTTGAGAGTGATACTTGAACAAACAATCCTCTTTATAAGGCCTTAAACCTTTGTTTTACTGTAGAAATCTCATTCTTATGCTGTCAGGCACCAGATGACCATTTGAATTGTTTTATATGATTTTCTGAACGTATTTGGCTTTCAATACTTGGTTGACATGTCATGAAAAGCATTGCCAGTGCTGTGGTTTTGAGGGCCTCTTTTTTTGATTCGAGCAAACTGACTGTCATGTTGACATGACTCATATTACTTTTTGTGGCATAATCATAGTTTTGGTTTTTATTGTCCTTGTCTTAAAGTTAACTTGAGGAACCCCGTTGAATGCCATATTTGTTGGCTTCATTCATAGCCAATCCATAAAAATTTCACATAGGTTTCAGGACTGAGCTTCTAATGAGTGGTGTGTCTTTGTGTGGTAGATAACGTACATTTGTCTGAAAAGCCTTAGTACAACCGGCCTATAACAATGTCAATATGCCTTTTGAAACTTTTTTTCCTAAAAAACACTTGGTGGTCCACCTTTTGAATGGGATCAGCTTAGAGGGTTGCTCTATGATTTAGTTCTGATGAAACTTGTACACATTTTACAATGGACTCTCAAGTTGATGTAAGACTTTCTGAAATAGTGGATTAGAGTATGATGACTTCTCCTTTTTTGAAGTTGCCTCTTCTATGCTTTTTTGTCAGTTTAGTGGGTTACATTATGGTTGAAACTTGTACCCATTTTACAATGGACTCTCAGGTTGATGTAATACTTTTTGAAATAGTGGATTAGAGTATGATGACTTCTCCTTTTTGAAGTTGCCTCTTCTCTGCTTTTTTTCCCGTTTTAATTATTAAATCAAATTCTAAGTTTAGGTATAAAGTAGCTGAACATGTTTTTACTTGTAAGAAATAACTGTATAAGAATCACTATCACTCATATTGGCTTTTGTTTTCCTGCTTGTGTAACTCATTTTTTTGCTACATTAGCTTAATGCTGCAAACACAGTTCTGATGCAAAATTCACATGTATGTATGATTTTATAAGATCATGCTATCTGAATATAACTTCCTTTTTTTAAAAAAAATTCATTATTTGATATTTGCAGGTGGAGTATTATTTCAGTGATGTAAACTTGGCTACCACTGAACACTTGATGAGGTTCATTAGTAAAGATCCAGAGGGATTTGGTAAAATAATTTTTGTTAATTAGATTTTGATTTTTTTATTTCTTTTGTTTTTATGTTTTATATTTTTTGGTCTGAGATATGCATAGAATTTTATTTTTATCAGCCCTTTATTAATAGATAAACTTATCTCCAGCTATCATGATCAAGGTGCAATTTTTTTTTAATGCTAAACTGGTCATGCTATAGACATGCAATTATAATGTTCCCAAAATAATTTGAAGGTTAGCTATATTAGAATTTTAGACCCCTATATTATCTATTACACTTTAGGTGACTAGGCTGTCAGCAGATGTCGATGGGATTCCTTCTTAAAGGTGGAAAGGGATGATATCTACTAGTCCTGTACAATGGATGGGCTTAGGGAGAATTTTTATTGATGAGTAGCAAAAAACTTGGGACTAAGGGCTATCAGTTGCATAGAGGGTAACAGGGTTAAATCTTTAAAGTTTGTTCATGCTTGTTAAATTCTATTTCTCCAACCACATGCACAAAATGGGGTACCATAACTCATTTAAAATACAATATTAAAAAAATTAAGGATTGTGGGATCAATAATATCTTATTTTGTCTCTATCTAGTTGAATTAAATGTTCCATAATATATTTCACCCATGTACAATATGTGCTGGGGAGGGTATTGTTTGAGTATTTAAGTTCACTGGAACACACAATCTACATTGGTTTTTTATATGTGATAATCCTTTAGAAGGTGGAAAGCATGATGTCCAAGATGTTGTAATTCCAGGATTGATGGCCTTTTTTATTCCTTTTCCTCCTATATTTGCCATTTAAATCCAAGTCATTATATTTTCCACATAGATGGTTATTGGGCATCTAAGCACCCTTTGAAGAATTCTATTGCAGCTATATTAGTTGTGTTGCATTAGTATAAAGCAAAATCTAGGTGGCACTGTATCATAACATCTTAAGTACTATCCAATTCTTAGAATTCCAAGGAAAAAAATACAAGGAGGCATATGATAGTGATATGACATATAAGCTATATAATTCTTACATTAATTCAGAATAGAAGAATTGCTTGCAAATGCTGATAGTCATATGTCTATTAATAAAGTTGCCAGATTCAACATATGAAACATTTCTTGTAAACAAAAACCGACAACATTTTAGGATTATGACATTTAAAGCATCATAATTATTTGATATCCTGTACTTCCATTTAGGATGTGATTAGGAAATGCATAGCGGATGTGCTCTAATAATTAAGACATTTTGAAGGTAAGTCGTAAATCGGCAATTCTGGTGACTCCTATATTGTCATTTTGCGTGTTAATTTAACATGGTTTTTAGTTGGAACTTCATTTTTTCTACTTTATTTTTAAATACCTTGATTGTCAAACTCCTATTTTTATAAAAAGGTTAAGTATACTTATGGATTATTTGAACAATTATAGGCATGTCACATACATTTATACCAATTTTAGTTCCTTTTTTCTAATTTTTAAATCTATGGAATAAAGTATATAAAAATTACTTTGTTAGCTTAGTATGTTATCCAAAAGTAACCTTATATTGAAATTTGAATGATAGGAAGGAAATCTGCTTGATTAAAAATTTCAATTGTTTTTTATGAATTTAACACACCTTTATACGGATTCACAAAAAGGTAAAGAGAAAATAAAATCATAATGCTTGTATTAGAAAGTATTAAAATTGTTTATAAAATCAATTGCTGCGATTGCTATAGCGGTTTTATATGGTGCTTGGGTATGGAGCACTCGATATATCGATTGAAAACCTGCTATAGCAGCTGTTATGCTATTGCTTCAAAGTGCGCTATTTATTTCATAATAGGCTGGATTAATTTCCAATTGGATGACTCGGATACATCTAGTTCTGATGCTCAAAGTGCAAACCTCCTGAAAGTAGTAGATGATGATTGATCATTGAGATAATCAATCAGCAATTTGTGATTTGATTGTTTTATCCAGACTCTAGTGAAGCTTATTATTTAGCGGTGATGATGTTTTGTTGGTGAATTATATTATATGATTAGGGACACTTTTTTTATAGTTGATGCTATATTCTGGACATATTAATTTATAGTTGATGTTATGTGATGCACTTTTTTATATCATTAGTGATGTTATTATGTTTGGTGGATGACGATATTTGTCATTAGATTATGGAGCCTCAAATTATATGGATGTTGACATGATATTATATTTTTACGTGGATGATATTCTATAGGTTTGCTCATGATTTCTTTTTTGTTATTTTTTGCATGAGGATGATGTAAAATATTATTTTTTGAAACTTAGTAAGAAAAAATACTTTTAGTAGATAGTGCTTGCTATATTACTAGCTATTTGCTATTTTTTACTAAATCCTCTAGCTGCTACGTGCCTGCTATTTATCTTTTAATACATCCGGTATCATTGTAGTCATAAGTTTTAATCTGTATCATAGTGTATTGATGGATGCATTGCATTAACATTTTGAGATCTACATTGCTATAGGGACACCAGTGCCAAAATGGGTTAGAAAGGAAAAAAGAAAGGAAATGTGTGAGTTTGTACATTGCCAATAACGTTTCAAAAGTGTACATATTTTCTTATATATGGTACATATAGACATGTGGATGATGAAAAGGAGGCTTGTGAAACCAATTGCATGCTTGCCTGACTTGGTGGTGAAAGAGGGTTTATGGTGGTTCTGGTTGGACTTACCGTTGGTGCGTGGTGGTTGTAATAATGGGAAAATTATATGGTTGTCTAGAAGGAAATATAGTAGTATAAGTTAAGCAATAATAAGTGGTTCATGCTTAAATGAGAATTTCCCTTTGTTAGAGAAATGTGCCTAATTGAAGATGGGTTGTTTTTGAAGTAGTAGTGTGTAAAACCCTCTGTTAGCCCTCGATTTATTTATTTATATATTTATTATTTTTGAAACTGAAGCACTTTAACCTATGCATACATTATTTGCCTAAACCATGGTGGGTGTCAAAGCACATGCGCTTGTGCATATAAGGAAATAGATCTCTCCAAAAAAATTAAAATAAAGAGATGCTTGTGAAACAGACATATGGATGAACTTCTGGAGAGATTTTGAAGTGGGTGGCGACCCTAAATAGAAGTTTGTTGCTACTAAGATACTTAAAATAATCAGCTGATGCTGATGCTTATCAAAGAATATATTTTATATTCATTGTCAATTGCTTAGTGGTATTTTTTTTCTCAAAAGAGATGTTTGCATGCAAAACCACATGGATGTAAATTTAGGAAATTTATGGTGCATGTTCGACTGAGACGAGTATTTATTAATTCTTGATATAGTACAGAAATAAAACTAAAAAATTGTGAAATATGCAAAAGTATTAGCTTGAACAAACCCAAGTAAGTGGTTTCTTTTTTTTAAAAAAAAAAACTTTTGCAAGGGAAAGTTCTCGATTCCCTCAGCTTACAACCTGACACCATGTCTCATAATAAACTTTTCTTCATGGTACTTCATCAGAATTTCTAGATAAGATCTTTGAGAACATGTAGTCTTGATGAAACGATGTATATTATGGCAACTTTTTTAAGGAGGCATATCAAAATATCTGTGTATTTCACTCGTGTATGTATGTATTATTGACATAGATAATGATTGCCTTTTTTGGTTGTTTAACTAATGTTGTTGATGATGTGAAAGCTTTTAACTATGGATCTAATGAAGAAAAAATGAATTAGAATTCTTCTTGCATCGTAACTTAAGGAAGATTCATTAATTTCATTTACTTTTTAGTATCAAATGGACATTGGGAACATGTAATTGATTAGTCACGGGCATCGTACGATTGTGCTGGTATGTAATAGTGAGTGAAAATCTATTTCAAATAGGAATTTCTGGAGTATATATCAGAAAATATGTTGTACACACACATGGTAGTTCAAACTTGAGGTTGTTTACACCCTTGTCAAAATTCTGAGAAGATTCAAACTCCCAAAGAGGGAGGGGGGGGGGGAGGTTTGTTTGGTCAGTTACATACTCAATGTCACATGCATTAGCCTATCAGTTGATAATGTAGAATTAGTAATAACGATAAGTAGCTCATTGATTTTTGCTTCGTAATTGTTAACAATTTGCACGCATTTAAGATGTTTCTTTTTGAAAATGGAAGGCCATGCATGATGAAAGGTTGAGGGTCCATATTAAGAATGTTGAGGGTGATGCGGCAGATAGCAAGCATTGAAGTAATCAATGGCCAAGATTTGGGAGATGTTCAAGATAATTAGCTTATTATCTGTATGAAGCATTGGATTCAACACAATTAGCTTATAATATTAATAGATGAAAAGGTAGCGTAATCTTGAATAACAAATAATGGAAACAAGTACCGCTAAAGGATGCCTATCCATGTTGTTTCACCTCCACATTGTGGGTATTTGTTGACCTTTCCACATATCTTTCAGCCCAACAAATTGTCCAACATAATGATCTTTGACCCAAAAGTTGTAAGATATTGACATGGTTGACTTCTAATATTATCAAATTTCAAGTATCATCCTTTTGAAGAAGTCCATAGTAAAGACCCCACTAAATACAAAACCATATCACAGAGTTTACACAAGCGAACCATTATGAATTGACCCTTATATGTTACTTCCCATTTATTCTAGTGATGGTTAATATTTCCAAACGAACAATTTCAACTACGGATAACAATTTTTTAACTGAAATAAAATCACAGAAGAATCGGTGGAAAGCTTTTTCTTGATTTTAAATGCTTTCAAGCAAGGTTCGCCGAATCAGTATTAGAGTCATACCAGCTGGCAACCTGTTTGGTATGGTATTGGTATATACTATATCCGAGAGGGAGAGGGAAAGGGGGAGAGAGAGAAGGAGAGAAGGGGGGGGGGAGGTTGAGGATTTCGGATCCGACTGTGGGGACTAGGAGAGTGAGGATACACCTAGCTGGGACCTCATCATCGTCATCAGACATGGATGGGACATTGTCAGACGACATTATCAAAGGATAGAGGTCGGAGGTGGAGATAGGAGAGGGGGGAGAGGGCAGGTAAAGGCTTCGAGAGCCTTGAGCCATCTGATGGCTCCGGATCCGACAACAAGGATCGTGAGAGAGAGGACTTACCTAGCTGGGATGTCGTCGTTGTTGTCAGACATGGACAAGATGCTGTCGGTCAACGAAGGACAGAGGCTAAAGGAGGAACTAGGCGAGGGAGAGAGAGGGGAGACGAGGGATTTGAGGATGTTGGAAGAGCCGAAGAGAGCTCCGAGGGAGGGATTTATAGCATCTCGATTTGATCGGCTGAACCATGCCGATGACCTACTGGTCTGGTTCAATACACTCTGAAACTGGCCAGTTTGGCACGTTTCGGCAAACCTTGCTTTCAAGAAAGAGAATAAAGACAATGATAGTATAAGGACACCATAAAAAGATCAATAAAACACTACTATTGATCGAACAATACTACCACTATTGCAATACAGTTCTGCTGTATATGGTGTATTATGGTTTGCTCGGTCGTCAATCCTGAACAAGCTAAACAAGGAATTTTCCTTTGGTTATTCTTAAAAATTGAATGGCTGTATGACTTGTTCACTTGTTCCTTCAAAAATATGCATGGATGTACTCTCCTTTTGCAATATGACATTTCTGATCGAGTGAAAAATTATAAAAAGGAAAATCTAGGCTACCTGCTTTGATCAAGTTGGCCTAGTTATTTAGAATTACCATTCTTTTGTGTGCAGTGCCAATATCAGTCATTGCAGCATTTAAGAAAATCAAATCCCTGGTTCACAACAACTCTCTGCTGGCTATGGTTCTCCGGACATCATCAAAACTTGTAAGTTCTTCAGCCATGCTTACCTGGTTTTAGTTCACAACCCATATGCCAGTCAAACCCTCTTCCCCCAATTCTGCTGATACAAACACATTTACCAGTCTAGTCATCAATATTACACTTATGCTAGTATTATGTTGTAAATGTGCCATCTATCATGCCCGTGATATGGTTATTTTGCAGGTCGTTAGTGATGATGGAAAGAAAATTAGACGGCAACTGCCTTTTACTGAACTAGATGTGGAAGAATTGCAGGTTACATATAGTCAGTTCTATTTGGACTCATTCATCACTTTATGTGTTCTGATTATAAATAATGAGTTTGCTTGTTCCCTTTTTTCCCTTTTAGTCACGCATTGTTGTGGCTGAAAATCTACCTGAGGATCATTGTTACCAAAACCTCATGAAGGTTTTCTCTGCAGTTGGGAGGTAGAGGTTTCTTTTCATATGTAAATTTGCTATCTATAATTTTTCAACATTGTTAATTTAAAATCAATGCTGTGATGCAGTGTAAAGACGATTCGTACATGCTATCCTCAGACCACAAATGGCACAAACGCTCAAACTAACAAACCAGCAAAACTTGACATGCTTTTTGGCAACAGGGTATGCATCTTTATCTGTTAATATTTTTATTTGATCAACGTATTACATTGTTAAAGGGATACATCATACTTCTGGATCAGTCTGTATATGATGAGTGCTTACTCTGTGGTCCTCTGCATTTACTGTACAAATTATGCTTTTGGCATAACTAGTCATAGGGAATAATTTTAAAGGATATATCCTTTCTGTTTGGACCATTATTTATGTTTTTTTCCATGTTTAAGATTTTATGTCAGATGTTTTCAGTTTGAAAGGATGTATGTACGTATGTTTTTTCAAAAGAAAGGGAGAGTAGATGTACATGACTCGTCAGTGCTTTATAGCCAGAAGTAGGAGACATTGTGCCAAGAGAGAGATTTACATGACTCATGTATTAGAAACCACCTTATTTGCTATCAACCCTATTTTGCATCTTAATATGAGATCATGCTAAACAAGCACAAAACAGGAATAAGTAAATGCAGTGGTGTCTAGTAAACTGAACAATGGAGGAACTATATGGCAGGCTTACTATCAAAATGAGTGCACGAGAGCAACTAGAAATAACAAAGTATTGAGTTCACCACAAATGAAATTAGTAGAAGACAGTAACAAGCAAAATAATGGTCCCATGAATGTCTCTGCAAAGACGTACTAAGTTGAGGTACAAGATGGAATGTGCAGGTCGAGTGAGCACGTTTGGCTAAGGATTGTGGTTAAACAATCTTAGAGGTTAAAGTAGGCTTATTGTCTCTGCAACTAGCAATCATGAGAACAGTTGCTGCAAAGCATTACCATTATCTGATGATGTCGGCACAGCCAGTACTTAGTAGAATTACTAGAAGCATGAGAGGAAGAACATCTTGAGTAGCAAGGACAAAGCTCTATGCAGGTAGATTAAAAACAACTCAACTCAACTCAACTCAACTAATCGTTAATCCGTAACTTGTTAATGTCGGCTACATGAATCATTTTCCTCCATTCCGCTGTGAGTTAGGATTAAAAACAACCATTTAAAATTTATCTTAAGCCAGATGGGATCGAAACAGAATGCATGTTTGCTATGATTCTCATACTGCCTACATTTTAATCTTGTTGGCCTGATGGCTCTTTATAGAAGCCTTATGGGTTTAAAATGACTGATATTAATGGTAGTGCCTGGGAAATTTAACTCAGTATCCATCAGCTTGAGAAGGAGGAACATTATAAAGGCATCTGGGGCTGAAATAAGTGTAGGTTTGGCTGGGATCCAGCACACTTTCCATTATGATTTTGGGTTTCTGAATCTTGGCGATGCTTTTGAAAATCAGGCAATGACATGGGCACAGAAATGATGATGCAAGATCCTAATTCTTTCATGGAGGGGCTATGAATTCCATGATTTATGACTATTTTTTCAAGTTTCAATGAAGGATATAATATGTTATGTTTATATTTCTTGCAGGAATTAAGAAGCAGTAATTCTTATCATACACTATTTAAGGGAAATAATTTCTTGTGTACATGATACAGAACTGATCTATATGCATAAGCGTACCACAATTTTGTTTTCAGCCCTACAGAATTTATGATGTCAGTACATTATAACGACATACATCACCTGCCAAGAAGATCCATATTTACAAGAAGTTTGTGGATTTCAGATTTATTTTTTGATTTTGAATATATTTGTTTGTTTCTTTTTCTCGGCCATGCAATTGTGCAAGGCATGAAATAGTAATGTGGTGCATAAACAGGACTTCTCCAAACTCTGTTAAAATGTCTACACACTGTTAAAATGTCAGATTGCCATCCAAATAAATATCTCGCATAAGCTATATACAAATAGGTGCATACATTAATGCTGGGCTGTCATCTGTTCTCATTCTTCATCGAACCCTATAGAGATCGTATCGATTCTTATCAAAGAAAGATAGGTTTAACTTATGAGCTGAAAGGCTCTCATACTGTTTGGAGGGCAGGGGGCATAGATGCCAAACCTGACCCCTATCTATCGTCTGCTCTGATAAGAAGATGACTCCTGCTCTGGTTGCTGGCTTGCCGGGAAGGCATGCTTAAACTTGACAACTAGCGAGAGCGGGGAAGCAGCCGTGAAGTTCGTGTAATTACCCCTGAACTGAACGGTGCGAGCGGAAAGAGCTCTGTATCGGGTACGTCGACGCCTTTTTCCTTAAGGGAAGAACCCCCTCGTGTCGAGGTCCTACGAGGTACCCACTACTCGGAGTACCCTCCCACCAAAAAAAGATGTGTGGTTCGGTGGAGCTTCTTCTATGGCATCAATGCCATTCTCTGTCCATCAATCCGATTTCATTAAGAAATTGAAATCTTTCATTTTCTCGGGAACATGCAACTGTTAAGAAAATAGGCAGCCTTTTCCAATTATGTTCCAACATCCTTATCTTCCTGATTCATGGGATATGTGCGAAATTATGTGTTATAGTTTTGGAGTTGTTTTTATTAGCCTGTTACGTGGATTTGTCTACCTTGTCACATGCCGCATATGTGATTTTTTGTGCAGCAGCAAAGCATACCTCATGGATCTGACATTTGCAAACATATTTTAAGTCTTCATGATTAAATTCTACTGTTGAAGTGTAGGTTGATACTTGTACATCTACAGATTAGAAGAGTTGCATTCTTTTCTTTAAAGCCTATTATAATTTCAGTATGTTTTAGACTCAATTTCTCTGGTAAGACTCGCAGATAGCCTGCTTAGAAATGTTCCTTTTTATAATGTAGCACAGATGTGTGTGTTTTCGTGTATAAAACTCCACTCGTGTTCGTATTTTGACTTGTTTTATTTAATTTTATGTACAGTTGCATGCATTTGTCGAGTACGAGACTGTTGAGGATGCTGAGAAAGCAGTAAGTTATAGGTTTGTATATTCTTGTCACATTATCTTGTGGTTACATTGGTTTTCCTGGCATGCAGGTTGCTGAACTTAATGATGAGAGGAACTGGAGAAGTGGGCTCCGAGTTCGTTTGCTGCTTAAATGCATGGTATTAACATCTATCTTTGCTTTCCAACTGTATAGATATGTATCTTCCATCAGATGCCATCTTCACTCTTTGCAAGGATTCTTTCATTGATCATAAAAGAATGCTTCAATGAAGGGGTATTTGCCTGTCCTGCTGTTGTATCAGTAGGCTATTTCATGCATGTGTTGGGAAGCCTTAAGTTGAACTAAGAACTGGAGACAAAGGGAAAGGGAGTTAGCAGATCCCAGAATCCAACAATTCCCAGGGATTACCACAAGGCACCTTTTAAATGGAACTTGGCTTCCCATGTACGAGCATCATTGGGAACACTTCGACTAGAATACTACTATGCTGTTATTCTCTTCAACTTTTCACTCTATCTGTTTCTATTCAAATATGGGATATTCTTCAAGCATCATTAAGGGGCATCTGAACACTTCCTCTGGAATCATAGTCATGCTGTTAGTTTGCTCTTTCTGATATATGTTTAGTAAATCATTTTGTCATTAGATTGCTATTTGTAAAGCAAAATTTTGAGAGGTTTCCAATATCTGACTCTTCTTGGGTTATAGATGGAAAATTCTTGAACTGATATTATACTGAATACCTTGTACAAATTTGCAGACTAAGTGAAGGGAGATGATAGAACATTGTAAAGATACCATGTGTTGATATTTCATCATAACAATAGGATAAACTTCAAAATTATTAGTACAGTATGTTGATTCTTTTGGAACATATGTTTGTAATAAAAAGGTAAATATATTATGAAAAATATCTGATCTTCTTGATTTAAATCGTATTTGTAAATACTGGTATATTCTAACCCATTTTCTTAAGCAAACAGGGCTTGAAAGCTTGCCAGAATATTTGGATCGCTATTTCCCACTGCCATTGACGTTTCTTGCTCTCTCTCTCTTTTACATCAAGTGCATTTCTATGCTTTAATAACATTCCTTCAAAGGCTTTTAGAAGGGTCAAAGAAAATCTTTCAGATACAAATTGTTACTGATTTTTTCCTCAATTGCAACTTCAGACAAAACATGGGCCAGGTCGAGGGAGAAAGGGAGGGCATGAAGGTGATGTTGATGGAGAGGACGATGTCTCCACATCTAACCTGCCAAATGAGAAGCAGGTGGAAGATCCTTCTCAAATATCTGAAGCATCACATGATAATGTGGTAAGGAGCCATAATTTCCAGTTCATTTTATTTAACTGAATTTAGTTTATTACCAAACAAAGTTCAGTTTGCCAATCATTGCTTTACCCATAGTTCCTGGTTTTCTGCTCCATATCTGATACATCTTTTCTTTATAGCAAAAATGATCAGTTTCTTATTCCAATTAAACTTAAATCTAGCTTTTCGACATAGTTTTTCTAATTAGTTACCTTGGACAGGGTGAGGCTCTTCTCAACGAAAGGGATGGTGGATTGAGACGAGGAAGAGGTCGGGGCTGGGGAGGGAGGGGTCGAGGACGTGGCCAGTACAACAGTAATCGTAATGGTGGTCATATGGTTGGCACACCACCCTCGAGCCATCCCATCCACACTGAACAATCTGTGGTGGCTAACAGGCAACCTCCTGGTCCTCGCATGCCAGATGGGACAAGAGGATTCACCATGGGTCGGGGAAAGCTGGTAACCCCTGCCAGTATGGTTTAATGACCGCTCTATAAATGCGTTTTCCTGAAAAATACATTTGGTGTGTTGTTGATAGAAAGGTGTTGTAGTGCTATTGTAGCTCTGGCTTTGGTTTTGGTAAATGCCTTCTCTTGGACTTTCTGATTAGACTTAAAGTCAGATCCGTACATTTCTACCTCTTGGGAGTGTTTTTTTGGGGTTTCTGAACTCCAGGTGCAGATCCAGTGTGTTTTGTTTTGTTATTTTACCTCCTTTAGTTGATAGTTCTGGTATATATATAAATAGATCAAGGTGATTCCGGACCATAAATTTTAGTGCAATAACTGGTAAATAATGTATGCTGGATTTACCTTTGTCATAGTTCTATGCAATAAAACTATGTTGAAAGTCTCAAAGGACATCCTTGGGTGTGTTTGGACATACTGAAAATCGGTGGTATGTTGTGGTTCTAAACTTCATTGGGGATTATAAACTTGTTTGTAATCTATTTGTTTGGTTATATGGTGTGATTTTGTATCTTCATTGATATTGTGAATTTGTTAATGTCTAGTTGGTAGGATTTTCCAAGAGCAAAATTTCTCCCTTGGTCGTCTAGTATCTTTTCACTTTCTATTGTTGATCTTACAGCTTAGAAGTACCTTGTAGAACTTCTCTGCCTTTAATGAAATTTTAGATTGCGTTTGAACTTTGAGCCTTGATTCAATCAAAAGCTTGCACATGCATCTCCAGACCTAGTGCAAAATTCTTGGAGTTGTGTATCTGATATCACTGGTTAAAGTGTAGGCTTGAGCATACATGTAGTAATATATTATCTAAAGTTTAGAGGGTCATGAGTGGTTGGGGAAAGGTTACTTCTTATTGTCTAGTACATTGCCTCCAAGTATTTTCTTGTTGGAATTGAGAAAATAACGATGTTTGATATATGATTAAGTGATTATTTTCTTTTTATTTTTGTAAGGATATTTTTTTTGTAGGAATATCAGAATTTGATAAGTTCAAACTCTTGTGAAAGGTTTCTTCAAAACTTAAAATTAAATCTCAAGGTCTTAACAAAATGCAATGGTTTATAGGTCATGGTAAAAAGCTGTATCTGTAATTAAATGACAATATCCTTCTAATTTTTCAAAATCCACAACTTGATGATCTCAAGCTTTTAGTACTATTTATAGAAATCTATAACTTTTTATAGAAATAGTAATTTTGTTAATGTGCTCCTAGGCCTCCAACGTGGCTGGACTGGGGCAAGCCAATTCTTTCCTATTAATGGCATATCCTATCCTTTCCTATTGATGTGTTTTATGGTTTCTAGGCTCCTAGTCAGTTCCATGGTTTGTTTTTTCCGTCTTTAACTAACGAGCCATTCAAGTAGCATCGTCGAGCACAAAATGAGAGGGGAAAATACATGATCCAAAAGTGAAGAATTAAAAAGTTATAGAAAATGGTTTTAAATAGCCGCAAATCTGTTCTGCTGATATCTTTTCGTAGCGCAATTCCATACCCTATGTTGATATGTTCATAATTTCTTTTGCTCGGAATGAGCCCTTGCATTTTCCTTCAAGAAAAAGAAGATATTATCTCTTTATTAGTTTGATAAGATGTTTTATTTAGATATGAGTAAGCTGTGACATTTTATATCTAATTTCAAACCCATGTACTATAGGTTATTTATGAGATTATGCATGTCTTTGCTTTGATTAAAGCGTACAAAGCTTTGCAAGTATCCAAATCAGAATCCAAACAATCCAAAGCAAACCTGACTCAGCTCAACTATTTATTATTTGAACATAGTTTAGTCTGAGTGAGGTTTGGGCAGGCCAGTCAAGTTGAGCTACATTAACTTGATTTAGTTGAGGGTTTAGTTGATTTGGAGGAACTACATGCTTAGGTGGACTAAAAAGCGAGCTAGAATTAGTTAGATTTTGATTGAGTTTTGTTTCCGGAGCCTTCAACCTGAACTCAAACCTTTTTTTTAAGGTATTCACCAATCCAAATCCAATCCAATTTAGCAATTTATATGTCTATGCTAATCCAAACCACATCTTAGATTTAGTTAGTTCGAGGTAACCTAGCATAGCACTTCTAAATGGTTTTTCCTTATTTCTTCAAAAGTCATTGAGTTGGGTTCTTGTTCCACCTAATTGTCCTTTCCCATCTCAATTAATAGAGATGGATACCAACCACAGCTGAGTCAAGCCACCAGCTGGTGCGCAAACAGACACTTTTCTACAGCATGATCATGTAATATATTGACAGATATTGGCCATTATTTCACGCGCGCCCACGCCTGTACATGTGACCGAACATCCCAGCCTAACCAACCCCTTTCCACGAACCATTACTTGCTGGCCATGCCATAACATGCCAATCAAGGACCATGCCTTGCTACCAAGAACCATACTCTGTCACACTAGCCAACACCATGTTGTGCACAAGAACTGTTCAAACCGTGTGCCTCAAGCGAGCCCTGGCCTTGGCCACACGCCACCTAGCCAAAACCATCTCCTCTCATAATGAAGATGGGTCATACCTCAGCCACATGGACACCCTTGTGAGGACTATAAATAAGCCATATCAAAAATACTCGGAGACTTTTTTTTCCCAAAAAACGTTAGATTAGCTCTAATTTAGCCATCGGAGGACCTTCGTCGAAATTCCCAGCCAAAGCTTTGTGCAAGTACCCCAGAGCGCAAGAAGGCTCTCTTTCTCCATTTCGGTCGGCGTCTTCTCAGCTTTCTCCGGCGTGGTCACCCTGAGGCCAAATTTCAACTCCAACAGTTACCAATTTAAAAGTCAGTGTTGCATGTCAAACAACATCAACTGACATGGTAGCACCCAATAATATGAAGACTGGAACCAGATTAAACCACTTCATGGCAAGCACAACTACATGCATACATATATGTATTTGTATATATAGATGAGAACCAGATCTCCAATGCTGCCGAGCGAGTGCACAAGTGTTAAGATTTGCATGGAGATGTGGATGCTAAATTGCTGAAGAGTGGTAGCGAAATAAATTAAACATGATAATATTAATTTTCAATTCAGAAATTGTGGCCTATTAGCTCAGTTGGTTAGAGCGTCGTGCTAATAACGCGAAGGTCGCAGGTTCGAGACCTGCATGGGCCAAAATTTCTATTTTTGGCAAATCCTATTTTTGCCACATTATGCTCACATATTTTTTGACAAATATACTTTACATTTATATGTACTATATTTTTTTGACAAATATACTTTACATTTATAGGTACTATATTTAAATAGACTTCCTTCATATTCATAGAAGTATTTCTATCATACTTGTAAGAAACTTTAATCATTAGGATCATGGTTATTCTTTAAATGCTGCCCTAGATAGACTACATGAGTTGCATATGTCATGTTTATATAAAATATTCCTAAGACATTTAGGAAGCTTCTCAAGTTCAAAGTATGGAAATGTATCGAACTTAATTGTAGCGTGGTCGAAAAGAAATTAATTTTTTTTGCCTATATAACTTTCCAAAGTTTAAAATGACATATATGTCCTTTTATTTTTTTGATAGAACGGACGGACCATACATATCTAGTATGGATATATCTTATAAAATTATAAAATAAAATATTCCAAAATAGAAGTGAGATAGACGATAAATCGGTCCATAGAATCTATCAAGAATTTTGTCAAGATTCTATGGACTGATTTATCGTCCAGAATCTATCAACTAATTTAGTGCCCTATTAGCTTCTCTATAGATATGCCTGACTGCCAGAGGCATATATGCCTCTTCAACAATATAAAATCTACAAGTATTCCTTTATGTGATCCTAAAAGTAGGGGCACTATTCACTATATCATTCCACCATTTTATTCCTTCAAGTTTTTTTTTTTTTTACATATATGCTCTTTAAAATGATTGATTAATTCTTTTTATGCTGCTTAGTAAAGCCACAAAAAATATTATTGGAACAATTTCTTAAACATACTCTTAAATTTTAAAGAAAAAAAGTCAGCGGACATAATAAATTTTAACACATGTAAACAAACATTAAAAATGACAAAAATGAACATAAAACAAAATCTGATCGAAATCTAGTGAGGACAAACTTGAACCTATGTACATGCTCATATATGGGTATACACATTGTTAAAATATTTGCAAAAGAAGACAAAAACAAGAGAAAGAGAAAAAAATGATTTTATTTCTTTTTTTCATCATACTTGGTACATCTTAGGAGCTATATATACTTGTATACAGACTCTATACAAGAAATATAATATAGGCTAATACATGATCACACTAACAAAAAATGCCACTTTAAGGTGGCTCGTAACCAAGTATTAGTAAATTAGAATGGTCAGTTATATTAATTTTGCCTTGCACATTTTTAATTGTTTTTAAATACAGTTTCAAAATATATATCAAGAATAAAAATATAATTTTGACCTGTTTAATAAATAGATCGAATTTGGGTCGATGAATTTTTGATCCGATCCGCATCTAATCCGACCAGTATCTGATCCGATCGACTCGATTGCCACCCTAGGTGTGATCAAAAGGGCACCAGACTTTTAGATTGCATCAAAATGAAGTATGATGAATTAATTAAAGGCACCAATTGGCTCGGTAAAGCCTTTGAAGTTCCACTCTCTTTTAATTTTGGCCAGGTTTTCTCCCATCTTAATTTTCTTTAAAAATACTGACGAGTTAACTTATCAGTTGTGAAAGATAAGAAATATATAAATCAGATCACTTTAGTTATCAGGTGGGGGTGCGTGCGTGTGCGTGTGCGTGTGCGTGTGCGTGTGCGTGTGAGATAGAGAGCATATCTTGCAACTGGAGGAAGATAAGTACAAGGCTTTTGCTACCAAAAACGACTTAAAAATGAGTACATGGCGACTTCCAAATGCCGTCGGAGAGTGACATTTTAGCTGGAAGTGAGTGTAATATGCATCGTCTCGAGCCGAGTTAATCTCTTCTTGCAAATCAGCCCTTCACATTTTATATTTTATTCTGGTTGGGATCTAAAGAACGTTTCTCACGAGTGTCCTGCTTTCTAAATGGGTAAAGTCGGGCTTCCTTAGAATCTGAGCCTCAAACGGGCTTCATTTGATTCCCATCCAAGTAGACGGCAGGCTCTATTGGCACGACTCCTTTTGGTCCAGAGAAATGGATGGTTTCGGTTTATCTTGCAAAGGAATGAAGCATATTAATGTGGGAATCACATCACGCGAACCAAGTACAAATTGGACGTACAAACTAAAATTTATAAATTATTTTGGCATGAAAGTTCCATATCAATTCACAATTACCAAAACTATATGATTATGATTGCAATTCCCTAAAGTACGACGAGAACTGCCTTGCTGACGCACCAACTTACCAATTTTAATAAACTATATCTCCCCCGGAAGCCAAACCTTCTTACAATTTCCAAAGTCAACCGTTCCTACCGACGACTTGAAAGTGATCTCAAAGATTATTACATCAAAAAAACTACCCACCACCCTTCTTTGCGATCTCTCTCTCTCTCGTCTTCAGGTCAACCCTCCTGCTCGCCTAAGAAAGGACTAAGAGGGAAGAGAGTTTCTGCTCTTCCCTAGAGCTTGAGAGCCCTCTCTCTCTCTCCCCCCACCTCCCTCGACGAGAGAAAAATACTCATAAAAGCTGGTATCTGGAGGCCTCTGATCACTGCTTGACAGCTTCTGGTAGTCATCTACTCATTCATCACCTCGATATACATCTTTTCTAAGTTCGTTTGTTGTAGCTCGTAATCGAGACTTCTAACTTGGCATCCTCTCCATGCAAATTAGGCCATTTTAGATTGTTCCGAATTCCTCCAGGAAACGAACCATGTCCTGTTCCATTGAAGTTGCTGCAACTTCAATCCACTGTTGAATCCCATGCATTAATTGAGTTAAAGGCTAATACCAAGATGCACACCGGGAACCATTGGGGTGGCACGTTCGAGATTCATGTCGACCCTGTCACCGATGACGAGCACGGCCGCAGCATGGATTTGGACCGAGCGGCGGTGTCGCGGCAGCAGCTGGACGAGACGCAGCAGAGCTGGCTGCTCGAGCCGCAGGACAGCAGCAAGAAGAAGGACGAGTATGTCGACTTGGGCTGCGTCGTCTGCAAGCGCAAGGTGGTGGGATGGATCATGTGGACTGCTTTGGTTGCATTTGTTGTCATCGGCATACCCATCATCATCGCGAAGTCATTACCGAAGCACAAGGAGAAGGAGCTGCCACCGGACCAGTACACCATGGCCCTCCACAAGGCCCTCCTCTTCTTCAATGCACAGAAATGTAAGATCCTGACACTTCCATCTTCTTCTTGTCTCGCAACTTGTATGGATCTCTGGTTCATGATTTCGCTATTGATCTTCCAAGAATGGGTCGGGGGTCTGTATCAAATTATTAATCAGGATTGGAATGCAGCAGATTTGTGGCATCCTTGCAGTCCTATATATCTTATTTATATCGATTAATTTGGAAGGAAAATGGTTGCTTAATTTTGCAAGAACCAGTTGGAGAGGTATGGCTCATGGTCTATATAATTCTGTCCTCAATCTAGCAAATTCAGGTTTCCTACTTCCTTTGGCATATTGGATCAGAGTGGATCTTCTGCAAATAAGTTCTGCTTTGATGCATGTTTATGAACATGCAATCCAAGACTAATTCAGATTTTAATGATTGAAATGTGGGGTTGATGAATTGACTTTTCTGCAGAGTGAGATGATTTGATATTATTATCATTTTTCCTGGGCTCTTGATCATGTATTAGTCACACTTCTTCTAATTGGAGGAAACAAATAGATTAAAAACTTGGCGCTTCTAGCTAGCGCCTAATCAAATACGTACGCCAATATATACTTCTTATAAGAGTACCGTTCGAGTTATTTCTGTATAAGATGAATCAAATTTTATATAGCAAAGGTTGCTCTTCTCCACCAGAGTCTTTAAAATTTCTGTGATAACTGATAGTTCACTCTTATATTGGGCATTTGTTTTCTCCTGGATGAAGACTTTCTTATATTAGGCTGGTGCGAAGAAAGAAAATTGTCTGATCGCTGGACTAGTTAATCGCCTCTGTTTCTTCAGATCATGCAACTAAAAATCTGAAAGTGTTCAAAATATGCATAAAAAGGATGTCTTATTTGCTGGTCTCTGTCAATTCTTAAAAATACCGATGAAACTAGAGGAATATGTCTGGAGTCACAGGAAACTAAAAGATTTTTTTTTTTTTTTCTCTCAGGGCACTGTGTTTAAGCACCAAAGCAATTTTCAGAATTCAATATCCACTCTAGAGATTAAAGTTATGAATTAATTTTCTAATTTTTTAGTTGTTGTTGACTCTTTTGATCAGCTGGTCGCTTGCCAAAGAACAATGGGATTTCTTGGCGTGGAAATTCTGGCCTCAAAGATGGCTTCGATCAACCGGATATTGAGGGTGGGCTTGTCGGAGGATACTATGATGCCGGGGACAATATAAAATTTCACTTCCCCATGGCCTACTCCATGACACTCCTGAGTTGGTCGGTGATAGAATACAGTCATAAATACAAAGCAATTGGAGAGTACAACCACATCAGAGAACTTATAAAATGGGGGACTGATTACTTGCTTAAAACCTTCAATTCTTCTGCCACAACCATTGACAAAATCTATAGCCAGGTAAGAAGGAAACTATCATTGTGGTTACGCTCTGGTGATGCATGCTCTCAGGTCTCTAATACGAGGGAAATGTCTGCTCTGTTAGAAAGGTTGAATTTTTTATTCTGTTTAAGATGACAGACAATTTATTCAAAGCTTACTGGGGCAGAACTCCATTCTGAATTCATATGTTCCAATGGAAGTTTAGACTTATTGATATTCGTATGTTTTATTGTTATTTTTTTTAATGTAAAATATGATATATAAGCTAACATTATCATTTAAGTCATTGCAATGTTCTATTAAAAAATGTTCTTTCATGTTAGCAAATTATAGTTTTGATCCTCAGTTTCTTCTTTGAAATTCTTTCGAAATGTTTTCTTTAAATTACAAATGCAGAAACAATACTTTTCTAGGATTACAATTGTCATAAAAAAGATATGCTTCATCATTATCAGCATTTATCTTCATCCTGATCCCATCGGTTTTTTTAAAATTTCTAATGTAATCCTCTTAACAATTCAATGAGACTTCAATCATCTATGAAATTTGGAAGAGCCTTTCCTTACGTGCAATGCCTTTGTTTACAACTAATCTCAGAGGTTGCTGTCTTCTCATTTTACCATCTTAGTGCTGGTCTATTACTTCTACATGTGGAAATAATCCATTCGATACAATTCTAAAAAAAAATTGGCATTTATCGAATAGACTTTTATTAATGAAGGGAATCAATAGACTTTTATTGCCATTTTGCCTATGAACACTACAGTAAAATTCTTGCAATGCACAATCTATCACTAAGCCTCAGCCTGCAAATATTCTTGGCTTCCAGTAATCATATATGTATGAATCTTTGTTTGCAAACCATTCTCATTAAGAGCAACCTCCAGTATTATATGAGACTTTTCTGTATCTTTTCTTAGATTTGAATCCATGCTAACTTCCCCTCTTTCAGGCTCTCAACATTTTTTCTTCCTTCATCATCAGGTTGGCGAGGCAACAAATTCCTCGACCGCACCAGACGATCACTACTGCTGGATGAGGCCTGAAGACATGGACTACCCCCGAAGAACACAAGTTGCCAATTCTGCACCAGACTTAGGAGGCGAGATCGCTGCTGCACTTGCTGCTGCCTCCATTGTATTCCGCGACGCCGCCGCCTACTCCAAGAAGCTCATCAGAGGCGCAGCAACAGTTTACAAGTTTGCAAGGGGAATGGGTCGCCGGACTCCCTACTCCCGGGGGAACCCATACATTGAGCCCTTCTACAACTCAACAGGTTACTGGGATGAATACATGTGGAGTGCTGCATGGATGTACTACGCCACTGGAAACAGCAGCTACATGAGCTTTGCAACTGATCCAAGGTTGCCGAGGAATGCCAAGGCCTTCATGCGGATCACAGACCTTGGGGTTCTCAGCTGGGACAACAAGCTACCAGCTGCCATGCTACTTTTAACAAGGTTCAGGATGTTCTTGAACCCGGGATACCCTTATGAGGAGTCTCTCAGAGGATACCATAATGCCACAGGGCTCAATATGTGCTCAGGTTTTAAGGAATTCAATGTCTTCAACTGGAGCCGAGGTAATGTGCTTCTAGCATTCTTCATGAATTCATCATGGTTCATAGGTTTGATTCATAATGACTGAATTACTTGGAGGCTAGGATAATTTTTTGAGGAATAAAGCTGATGAAATGCCACAGCCATGTTAGAATTCTGGACCTCTCCCAAGAACAAGCTGGAGGGATTTATGAAATTTCATGGAATTTATGAAACGAATCACATGTGTAGCTAATGAAACAATGGGCATTAGAGAAAGATAATTAGGATTGGCCTAACTTTACCATGCAAGAGTTAGGATGATATATGGTTCCCTTTTCTTATTGTTCTTTTTGTTTGCACTAAGTTCATAAGATCTCCGAGTATTGACACGAAGAAACCTTGTGCAAGTCCTGAATTCCCCATGATTCATGATCTCGATTAATCATCAATTGGCATTAATTATTTCTTTTCAATTGGCATCGATTGGTAGCCTGGACACCATACTACCATTGTATGTACACTAGGGGAAGTGAATCATTCTCAAATAACTTGTTAGTTTACCATGGGGGAAGTTATTCTCAAATAACTTGATAGTTTATTAGCTATGATTATAATTATAACAAAGCAATTGTGCTTTCTTTTAAGCAAAATATTATGGTTCACTTGATTATACATAGCTAAGATGATCAAGTGAATCCGGAGTGATTAATGAAAAAAATATTGCGGAATATAAGAGACTATAAAACTGAGGACAATGTGAGAACAGCATGAAACAGGAAAAAAATAGAATCAAGTTTCATTTCGAAGCAACATGTATTCTTTTATTAATTATTAGTAAACATTGATACATGCTATGCACGTGAGACATTTTTTTCTTTATATATATTTTTTTAGTATTTTTGGAATCTATTTACTTGAATTTAATTTGGAGTCCCTTCCCTCTGGTGCTCTGGAGGCAACTAGGCATACTTCTATCTAATGTATGGTTCGGAAAAAATGTACTACTCGATATTAAGAGTCCAGCTTCATTTTCATTTACATTGTTATCGCAAACCAGGGCATCCCTCCCTCTAGTTGCAGTCCACGGCTTCATCTGCACTAGAAAATAATCTATGCTGCATGGTGGGATTAAAATGAATAACAAGAAAAAATACATGATCACGAGAGTGGAGAAGCGCAGGTAAAGGTAAAGTGGGACTCTATTTCTCTACCTTCTAGTCAAGAGGGTTGGACGAACGCAACTGCATAGACGTGAAAGCTGCTTCTAAATTCCTTGAATCTTCTAAGAACAAATATAAGATACACAAGTTCTTAGCAAATAGATAGCAGGCGGTCATGATGGATGTATAGGCATCTGCTAATATTTCGATTTTAAAAGATGCTAATCTTGATTAGTTTCAGTTTCCTCCAACATCCTAATTTTTGTTTTCAGTTTACTAGTTATTGTGTGATAACATCCGTTCGCTCCTCTACCAAACTCCAATATGAGTTATATCAGCATCAAAAACACTAGATGCATGAAAAGCTCCTGCAATTTTTGCCCACACACACCTAAATCATGTGATCTCGCGATTATCGCACACATTTTTTTTTCTCTAATGGCCTTTATTTTGAAATATCCTTTGCTCAATGATTCTCTAAATGACACAGTGGAGGCATGCAGGTGGACTAGTCCAACTGAACCATGGGCGGCCTCAGTCATTACAGTATACGGCGGCCATGTCGTTCCTGGCTTCCCTCTTTGCCGACTACATGGACGCCGCCAATGTCCCCGGCTGGTATTGCGGGCCCTACTACTTCTCCACCACCTCCCTCCGGAGCTTCGCTGCCTCTCAGGTTCCCCTCAACCCCTTCCTAATTTTTTCATTAAGCACTTAATCTGCTTCATTTAATTCCACCTACCATGAAAATTAGATGCCAGCACTTGTGCAAGAGATAGAAAGCACGAAACAGAGTGCTAAATCATTGAGACTGTGTGAGAAATGATAAATAATTTTGAAGAAGTGAAGTGAAGTGAAATTTTGCATTAACAAAAACAAATTACCTGCTGTTGATTTTGTAAGAGAAGAATTATTATTTTATTTTATTCTTGCAAAACAATGTACATTTAGAGATGGGTTTTTCGAATGAATATTCTTCTAAAAATTCAAGTTTACATGGATACTTTCTTAAATTTTATATTTATTTCTATACCTTCATAAAACATTGTTTTTTACAAATGCTCCTAACGGTCCTTTTAGCACCGTTAATAAAAACTATATTTTTTTAATTAAAAATAAATTAAAATTTGAAAATTATTTTTTTATCGTCCATCGCGATTGCATTATAAATGTTTTTTTTTTTGTGTGTATCTACCCATTAAGAGTGTTTTAGTCATTTTAATTTGAAACTGTTAATTTTTTAACGGCATTAGATGGCATAGATGCATATGCAAAAATAAGCATAAAAAATAATAGAATAGTAAAATAAGTATTTTACGAGGGTATACATACAAATATCAATTTTGGAAGGATATTCATGCAAAATTCGATATTTAGAAGAGTATTCATTAAAAAAAAAAAAACTCTTTAGAAATTAGTGCCTAAATACAAGTCACCTGATAGATATTTAAAGTACTTGATATACTTTCCTTGAAAGCTAAATATATCTTATACATACATAATACATACATACATACATACATATATACATACATGCATATAGTATTTAATATATATTTGTTTATACTACCATCTCTGGAAACAAAATTATCAGACCCTAGATGCTTGTTTTATGCAAAATCTATTTTTGATTTGGAAACTTCCATTTCCCATCACTTCTCACAGAGTTTCTCTGGCAAGCAAGCTTTAAGAATATGGCGTTTCTCATCGCTTTAAGCTTCTCTCTGCTGCGCTGCAGCTAACTAGCCATCCTGGTATCGCAGGTGACCTACATCTTAGGAGACAACCCAGAGAAGATGAGTTACGTGGTGGGTTATGGCGAGAACTACCCGAAGCACGTCCACCACCGCGGCGCGTCCATCCCCGACAACGGCGTCAAGTACTCATGCGCCGCCGGGTGGAAGTGGTTCCACGCCAAATCGCCCAATCCCAATGTGATCGCCGGCGCCATGGTCGGCGGCCCTGACCGTTTTGACGTCTTCAAGGACGCGAGGCAGAACTACGGCTACACTGAGCCCACACTCGCCGGCAATGCAGGCCTCGTCGCAGCACTCGTGTCGCTGACGAGCAGCGGCGGCGCCGGCGTCGACAAGAACGCCATGTTCTCGGCTGTGCCACCGCTCTTCCCGGCAGCACCACCCCCTCCACCACCATGGAGGCCATAAGAGCTCATTGGCTTTTATGCATACTGCGGTTATGGAGGTTTAAAGTTCCTTGGATTCGTTTGAACTTGGAACCATATCAGAAGTAACTTTGTTTGGAATGTTTGCAGCTGTACATGAGGTTCCTCTTGGGACCTGCACTCATGTACACTGAGAACTGAAAAGACAAAAAAAAGTTCTAGTATGTGGTCTCGTCCAGTAGACTGAGTTGAAGTTAATGGGGGTCAATACACTTCAAAGATTATTACTTTAATAAAAACCGTGTGCGACATGATCAAATGTTTAATTTTGACAATTGGCACGTTCAAAGATTTTGCTTTAAAAATGCTTATATTGAATGGGATTACAGTTTTGCAGTCAGAACTATTGAACTTCCTTCTGCACTCAACAATGCCTCAGTTTTGCACCCCTTATGTTCTTGAGAGATCCGCTCACTATTTTATCACTTACCATTATGCTCCCTAGATTTTGATGATTAAACCATTATCACCGCATTGGGAGGAACTATGTCTTTCTTTGGTTTGATCCAACTATTTGCTCAATCTGGCTCAGATCATCTGCACAGTCAAGTAGCATCTGTACATGGCCATATCTGCCCCTCCAAACCCATTCAGCACTCTCCCAGTTGTTTTTTTTCTATGAAAGTTCAAGACCAAGTTCCAACACTAGCGGCTCATCCGCAAGCAACTTACAAGGAAGATATTATTACTCCATTTATTAGTAGGGATGAAATGTTGGAATTCCCTTCAAAGATTGATCTGAGAAGATCCTCACAACCCAAAAGGAAAAGTGAAGCCACCAGTAGTAACAACCTGTTTAATATGAGCACATGCAGTACAAAATGGCATTTTGCATAAAAACAGCCCAATTTTTCCTTGTTGCAGATTCACATTTTCTTTTCCTTCATTCTTTTGGGTAAGAACAGTCGAATTTATAAATTTTCAGATACTTTAATCTACCTCAAGCAAACACACTCCAGCCAAGATCATATATGCATATCATTAAAAAAAATAAAAGAATGCGCATACTTTCTGGGTGAATGTGCTTTTTTTTCATATGGATGTATATATTTTCAGTAATGAATGCACATTTCTTGCGCGTGCAGTGTATATTCACATGCTGGAGTATATTTGTAAGGCAAGGACAAAAGTGCCCAAAATTTTAAAACTGGCCATTCTTGATTTCTTGCAAAAAATAAATTACGGACTGATTGGCCAAAAAAAAAATAAAGTAGGTTATTTCTGCAAAAATTTTATAGCTGAAATTGTCCTTACAGACTTTTTGACTGTAATATGATTAAAACACTGCCAAGCCCTAAAGCTGCAACAGTATTCGCTGCGCCAGATGGATGTTCCTTTCATAACTTGCATTAGAATTATGATTTGAATGTAAACAAAATACTTCTGAAAAAACCATAGCCTTTGACAGCAATATAAATATCTCGCATGCACCAATAAATATTGACTGCTCCATTGCACCTTCAACTGTTTTCTATCGAAGAATAGGAATAATGAGAAGCCTCCTTTTTAAGCCCCAGGACAAATACATCTAATTCCCCCCAAAATATCAAGGGAGTCAAAAAGAACAAAGTAATTGAGGGAACCCCATCTGCCATCTCATAAACAAAAATTAGATAGAATCTCTTATCATTCTATATGGAGATCAATCCAAGTAAAAGAGAGTAACAATTTTTCGAAGATTCTTTGCCTCCTGGCAGGTCTCCATGAGCAATCTGCTATCATGAAATGCAAAACAGATGACTTGCTGTACCTTTGAGAGAATGTCCATGTTGCAGAGCCTGTTGTTCCAGCGTCGAAGTGTTAGCAGAATATCTAGTCCCTTCTAGAATTAGACTCGAAATTATATTATGTATTCATGCTCCAATGGATATCAGAAGTAAGTGTGCAGTGTACTAAGACAAATAAAGTCATCTACTCCCTGCATTTCCTACTATTCCTAGAAATAATGAACATCCAAGAAAGTCAGCGTGGTAACCAAGGGTTGAACCACCACAAGCCATGTATAATGGAGGACATAGCTTCATCAGGAAATAAAATTTGATGCAGTCCGATTCTTTATGGAGTTGATCCAATTATTACATCCTTTACAGCTCTGAAATTATATAGGCTATTCGGGAACACTGATTCTTGTCTCCAACTGGAAAAAACGGTGTGCATTTCTTTGTGTACTATTAGAAGAGGGTGACAGTCAAATTTTAGCAAACACTGAGCAAGAACAGGAATACCATTTCTTCTTATTATATCTTAACGGAGATAATATAGAAGAATGTGGCAAAGGAGTTTGACTCTATCATGCTTTTCAACAATTTGCTCATGGTACAACTGTCACGGTACAACAGTAACTGGGCCTCAAATTTCCTAAGCAGGGTTGAATTAGAGAGAAAATGGATATGATAAGCTGATCCTATGGATCTAACAATGGGCTGAAACATTGTAGAAAGATACACATGCTCTTTTCTCACTTCAGGGTCTCTGTAATTGCAAAGAACAAACTGATGCATTCATAAATTAGTAAGAACTAAGTAGCAGTACCAAATCCAATCTCTATTGGATCTGTAAGACACAGCAGAAAGTTCAATTTGGGTGTAGAATTTTCTCCGATTGGTAATGATGTTCTTCAAATTTGGTGATTATGGACAAGAAAAAGGTAAATGCACCACCAGTAACATACCTGCTAGCTTCAATCAATGGCAGATGATCATTCTCAGGTTTCTCAATCAGATTTTTGACCTGCAAAATTAAAAAAAAAAAAGAGTTAATGAAAGAACGAAAAAGATTGCCTTTTCAATATGTAACTGACTAAACAATCTCATAAGTATATCGAAATCACTTTCATGAATTTACTTGTTCCAGCAGAAGTAATTAGTAATTTCTTTTGCACTAAATGAAGCATAAAGCATGTCTTCAGATGTACATGCAACCAGAAATTAGTCCACTTGATGATCCCAGACACATGATGCTAAATGTATAAGGGCAGCCAAGGTGGATGATGTTCTAAGAAGTTTCAGATTTCAATTAATGGTACAGTAGCTAAACTAGCATGATACAACATATTTCAGGAAATTCTGCATATGTGGTGTCATATGCCTCCAGCCACGATGTCAACAGCCACCCTTAGAATGATGAATCTTCATAACCATATCATCATATCACATATTCCAAAGTTTGGTCCCGACAACTTCACCCTCTTTTACTTTCCCCATGAAAATGTTTGCAAACATCTTTTAGTCCTTAATTCCTTAGTACTTATCTTTACTTAGATAATACAAAAATCAAAGCATTGCAGTTAGCTATCCATCTGCAAAAGGTTAGTAAAATAAAAAAGAAAAGAAAAAGGGGCACTTTTGAAGGTTGTTGAACCATGATATTCTGATTGTTAATTTATGAACCATTAGTAATCAAATGAGGAATTTACTGAAAGAACAACACCTCCAAACACCCACCATACTAAGAGGAGCAACCACTTTATGGAAGCCACATATGCACTGGTTTTGCAATGTCAAAATTGAGTATTTTTCTCGTTATCATTTGTTTCACCCAATACCTTTTGCTTTTTAAAGGAAGAACTTGATCCCCACACCCCACCCCAAGCATTCAATTTCATCCATGCAAATCCGTAGGTGCATGGCGTATATAGAGTCATATATAGCATTGTTAGTGCTCACAGACAAATCACAGCACAACTACCAGAATGTGGAGGGGAAGAACAAGTATTTTGCTAGTATTCACTTTTCCTTTTTCATGGCTGCAGAAGACTTTGCTGGAGATTCTCAATGCCAAAATTTGGCAGGGGTGCAGTTTCTTTCTGTTTCCAAGTCTATTTTGATATCTTCTAGAAGGGTTTTAATTCTCAGGAATATTTTGTACCAAAACTTGGATAAATGGTTCTAGCCATAAGGCAAGAAGATCTCTTAAAACCATGATAAATTAAAAACAAAAGGTTATTTGAGAAGTGTTTGAATCGTTTGATGCACAGCAACATGAGGCACTAGCATGCCAAGCATTGCTCTTAAATAGACATGATGGTCAGGCCCATGGAGCTGATTTACAATGGTCTACTAGTGACTTGGCCGGTGTTCTAAAAGCAGTCACGTTATGCAGCAAGTTGTCACTTAGGTAAAGGCCAAACACATAGGTAAATGCATACATAGATGTAATTAAAAAAGCATTAAAATTTTAACTAAATATCATGTGCATACAAAACAAAATGAGAAAAAATTAGAATAAAAATAAATATGCAATGGAAAATTAAGGAAATATTGTTATACTTAAAGACCTGTATCAGTTTAGCAAGACATATTAACTACTAACATTACCTTTTTTTCCTAAATTACACAAAAATATTTATCAATCACCCAGAGAACAAGTGACCCATATGAGTTAATGCCACAGGCAACTTTACCAAATGACGGGGAACCTATGACTTGTAACTAAGAATTTTAAGCAGAAATAAGAGATGCAGAGTTATAACCTCCTCGCCTACAAGCACTGACACTCCAACCTATCTGCCTAAGACCCAGCCAATTGAGAAAAAGAAAAAAAGAAAGTCAAATTTAACTCACCTGAGACACCTAGGTATATGCAGTTTACCTGGCACTCGTTAGGTGATTGGCTTACATAAACCTAGGCAGCTAGACCTAAGCAGGTTGAACATGGGATACGTTAAGCCTGGGCAGCTACATTCTAACCATAGGGGGTTCATTGCTTATAATGCTTACTCTATTTTCATCAATGTAAAACAGAATATATAATACCCAAGAGGAGAACTCACATTACTTTATGTAACTAAAACATGCTATATATGTGCCATTCAGTAGCTTAATTATTTAAGAAATTTATTAAAATTTAGTTCACATCTGTGCTTCATTATTTTCATGACCAGCAATGAAAAAAAAAAATATTTTGAATTTCTTTTTTTTAAAAAAAAGATCAAAAGCTTAAGAAAGGAAATATGATTAATTAGTAGCATAATTGACCTTAGAAAGAACAAATAAGCTCTCGTTAATTTTCATTGCTACAAATCATCTGGAGCAGTTGATACAAAAACCAGTTTGCAAACAACCAATTTAAATAATTGAAGGAAATGAGTGACTTGAATATTGAATATGTCCATGACCTTGCATTTTCACAGTTCAGCAAAAATGTAAATAACTTATCCATGCCACCCATTGCATATAAGATAAACAAAGTTACCTTGCAAACTCCATCATAAATAATAATCATTCGAATTGCAAATGGAAGAACTCTTCAAAGTCAACGTTTGCAAAACAGTGTTATCAATTTTCAGTTTTCATAATGGATCTACAATGATTAATGTAATCCTTATCTCTCAAACCATAAAGTCTTATTCAGCAATTCTGTAACATCTTTAAACTTGGAAAATACGAAACATAACATTAATCGAGCATCATTCATTGCTATGGTACTCCCTAAGTTTCCTTCTGGTATAAGGTGAGTTAAACAGCTGCTATTCTTTTATTGAACAATGACTCAAAATGATAGCAGGTTGCCAACTATGTCTGGGTGGAATTATAAGTTGGAAGTATTGGTTGATTTGTATTTTTGCAAAGTGCCAAATTGTTTTCTGTCATGCGATCTCACTTTCTTTCCTCTTCTGGTTCCTTTTACTCCCTCTCACCCTGCAAAGCTTGTACTAGCTGCTGGTCATTCCTCAATCACTGCTCCCTGCCACTTTTGTTATGCAAATACATGTTATTAACATATATAACATAATGAACTCCCTCGCAGATCACGATTGTTATAATGTTACAAGCTGTTTTTGTAAACCATAGGTTAGTATGTATTAACTACATCTATGGGTGGCCGCACCAATCCTCTGTGCCATGTGGCATGCCAGTGGTGCAGGAAAAAGTTTTGGCATTATGGCTGGCTCCTGCAGCATTGCTCCTAACCTTTGAAGTAAACTAATGTTTGCTTTTTCCTAATAACTCTTCTTATATGTCTTTCAAACTAGAACTTGACCACCCCCCACCCCCCCACAAAAAAAGAAAAAAAACTTTGTTTCTGTATAAGGAAAAGCTAGCAGCCCAGACAAGTTACCAAACTGGTTCCCAATCAGCCATAGTGCTGAAATGCAACAGTCCATGAATGGCCCAACCCTATGAGTGCCACCAATTCATACCATATTGACTCAGCAATCATCTCGTTTGATGTCAAGCTATGTCCAGTTTGGCAACTACCTTGGACTGAATAAAACCTTGCGATATCTTGTATCACAATAATATATTAAATCTGCAATATAATAATACGAATAGGATTCCACCCTCTTTCTGACTCTTTTGCAATAACTACCAAACTGCCATGTGATCTCCAAAACAGCTCTGGGCATAACACAGCACTGGGCATTTTCACTATTTTTTCCCTTTCACATCCATGTGCTTTTCACATGTCCTGTACTAGTTCAACCATGGTATGCTGAACCGGCCCGTACCGGCCGATTTAGCACGTACTGTACTGGTACCGGGGCCAACCGGTACGATTCAGCCGTGGAAAACGGTTTCGGCCACCGGTACGCGCGGGGCAACACGCCCGCGCGTATAGGGAAGAAAAAGAGGAAAGAAGAGGAAGAAAGAAGAGGAAGAAGAGAAAGAGGAGAAGAAGAAGAGAAGAAGAAGATTTACTAGTACCAGGCCTCGTCGGGGTGCTCGCCACTCCTTACTCGTAGGAGAAGGGGGGAAAGAGAGAAGAAGAGAGGAGGAGAGAGGAGAAGGAAGGAGAAGAATCGGAAAAAAGAAGGAAGAAGAGAAGGAAAAAAAAAGAAAATGACGCCGCCGCACGCGTCTCACGCAGGGAAACACATCCCGTGCGCGCTTGCCCGTGGAGCGTGCTTGCGCTCGCTAGGAACCGCGCGGGTGCGCTCCCGCGTGGCGGACCAGGTCAGTACCGATTCGGTACAGCCTGAATTGGTACCAACTCGATCCAGGTCGCCACCGGCATGCCAACCGGTACCGGTATGCCAACCGGTACCGGTTTGATGTACCTTGAGTTCAACAGTAATTCTTGAAAGGGACCAATGAACAGCTAAAACCATAGAGGAGGGGAAGCGCTAGCATTCTGCAGGTAAGGGTTAGCATTCTTCATTTGGTTATTTGTTTATCTATTTTTGAGGACACAAGGAGCCCAACTGAACCACATAAAAAGAGCCATCCTAGCACCGCCTCAACCAAAGGTCAACCATAGCTGGACTAGGCGGAGCCCACCGATATGCAATGACAGTTTACATTTAAGAACAAGTCACTGAGGCAACAACCTAAGCGCAATCTAGCAGAAGGCCAAATGGACCAACCCATTAAACCACATAGTAGGTGGAGGATGCCAACATCCCTACCAAACCTGCCTCGATCTTAAGGCCTTTGTCTCCAAATGTAGCCTCTGGATTAACTCCTCATCTAAGCAATGGGAACATGGATATAAATCAATGGCATCTCCATGCTTCAGATAGCTGGAGAACCTTCCACATTCGAGCACAATACTCACTGGAACAAGATAATGAACAGTAGAACAGCCTCCAATAACTCCACTGCCTCATCTTGAAGCTCTTACACTATAACTCCTTGCCTCCCCAAATTACTGGAGAAAGACAATGTGGAAATGCCCCATGCACCTCCTCGAGCATGGATATGGAGAACTGCACATGCTTTCGCTTCGGGGCTGTGAGGAAAAAAAATCAATTCAAATGGGGAGAGGATCAAGCGATCAACACTATGATTGCCGAAATATATCCAAGGAAAGGGCAAAGAGGAAGTAGTAGACAGAAAAGGCAAATATTCAGCCAGAAAACGAACAAAAGAGGGGTTTCCTAGAAAAGTTAGCGAGGGCCAAGAAGAACACCACCTTCTCCTAGAGCTTCTCTATAAAAAGATCTTCAGAGAGATACCAAATTCTTCGTGGAGAGAGGCTAGAATTAATTGCTCAGGTGTAATAGGGCAAATATCGAATTAGGAGAATTGCTTTTAAGCCAATAAAGCTTAAAATAAGCAGAAAAAATGGGGCATGGATGGAAATAAATGAGTCATTTAATTTTTTCTTTTAGGCAGATAAGGACATCGGGAACAATCAAAAACTTCATAAAGAAGATAGAATGCTGGAAATTGATGACACATCAAGAACAATAAAGGCTAGAGTTGCACCATAAGGAGTTTCACTGATATATGTGAGAGGAGTCAGGTTCAATAGAAATATATTAAAAAAGCATTACATTTAGATATAAATAGCTTTTAAAGATATGACAAATTTTACAAGCTAATTGTGAAGACCAAACTAATTGTAAAATTTTACAAATTTGTTTTTGAAAATTACTAGCAACTGGGCACATGCAAAAAACATTAGAGAAAATGATTAAAAACTACAAACACCAATTAAGAAATTATAATAATAAAACATAAAATAAGGAAGCAAAATATTGAATACACAAAATTAATTATAAGAGAAGAAAAATGAAAAGTAACAAATTAGAGAAATAAAATAAAACGTAAGTCTTAATATTCTCGGAAATCTAATAAGGTATTAAAATAAAAATGGTATGAAGGTTAAACACGATTGGATTTTGAAAATATCAAAAGATCATCTTGAGTGAGTGGATTGAAAAGAGACGAAAGAAAAGGGAGAAGATCTGCACACAATGTGAGCAGATTTGTTTGGATTAAGGGAGAGATAGTTTGGGAGGGGATCGGGGGTGGGGGTTGGGGAGGAGGAGGGGGAGGGGGTGAGAGAGAGAGAAATTGGTGAGTTTTTTCCTTATTTTATCCGGTACGGGGAGTTTATGGTAGTTTAGGAGCCAAGGAAGGGCATTTTCGATAAAAAAGTTGATAGATAGAACCCTATAAGGAAAATTCCAAGATTCATATTTCCTTTTTATAATATTTTATAGATATTTTCTCTAATTCTGATAAATTAATTTTGGTAAAAATCATACAAGAAAGTACACACGATGATCAGCTCTATGAGAATCCAGCTTCTGTAAGGTTCAGAATATGAGAATCACAAGGCAGGTAGTGACAATTTTCTCACATAATTACCCCAACTGATGTGTATTGGATCCCAATATGACAATATATATTGCTCAGGATCTCTTTCAGAAACTGAACTCATGCCCCATCAATTCTCTACAAAAAGTTCATCTAGTTCAAGCTCCGGACCTGCCCAATTATAAATTCAACCTCCAAACTCCGCATCCATCCCCCTTCATGAATCAAGTGTGAGCATATCCAACTTGTGTTGGCTCTGGGCAACATGATGAGCAGGTTGGTGGTGTTTTTGAAATGACCAGCACAACCTTCACATTGCTTATGCCGAGCATTCAAAAGCTAAGGACCTGCAGGAGGCTGAGGCAACATCTCTGCTTAAAGGCATGGAATTAGCAATAGAACACCGTATTATCTCCATACTGGCGCTGCTAACTTATTTTCAAGTTCTCCATGCAATCCTCAACCATGGGTGAACTCCACCTTGGCATATGCACCACATCTTGAGCAATATCCACCAACTTTGACTCAAGTTTACTACATGTAACATCATTAAGATTCCCAGAATAAAGTAGCAGATTGACAGGTCCAAGCAGCTTGAGTTGAGCAATGTAATACCTATTATATTATATATATCTTCATTTTATTCCTCCAACTCTTCAGGAATTAGCCAGGGCTGATTTTTTGTAATATTTTAACAATCTATTAATGAATGCCTGTTGGCCACTTCTTATCAATAAAAAAAGATGTCTTACCCGTAAATCCCCCACAAGGAAACCACCATTAGCAAATAAGACTACAACATGACCAAATGACCAAATGTTGTAGTGTCATTATATGGAACTTAATAAAGAAGTCAAGTGGACAATTCTAGAGGTAGAGGTGAACGAATGACACCGTTTTTTTTTTTTGATCTTACACAAGCACAAAAAAGGAGTATTGTAAAATGGAAAAGATACAAAAGGATGGGAAAACCATACAGTCGCACAAAGAAGAAAACTATAAGTTTTAAAATGGGCCAAGAATAAGTCAAAAGGTAAACATATAACTATGAAATGACTAAATATAGAGAGGCACACAATTGTAAGCAAATTTACTTCAATTTCCTAAGCAGGCTGTAGAATAAGCAACCAATGGCTATCAACAAGTGAATGTCCATTCCAATTAAATTTATCATATAATACCAAAAGGGGCTCGAAAAATAAACCTTGCACATCTCATTCCTTCCAAATAGCCTAAAGAAATTATCAAGCCACAATGCAACAAGGCTTGAAGAAATGACCCTTCAGCAACAGCTGTCTTCAGGACATACTAATACACAAACAAGTCAATTCATTTGGTGGGCAAAGGCACTAATGGAAAAATTTGTTCATAGTTTCGCAGTTGGAAAGGCAAAATGGATAACTTTTTGGCAGAAGTAACCCAGGTTTCCCTATGGTGATCACTACTAAGGAAGAAGCAAGATTTCACAATGGATGTTGTTGGACCAATATAATTCCAGAGCTTGTTACATAATTGAGTGAAACTCCAAAATCATAGGCCCCGCCTCCCATCTCTTTCATGGACTGGTTTTTGGGTTGGGTGGCAGCAGATCAACCCATGCGATCGCCCAAACAACTGGTACAAAAACAGACACAAAGCCAAGAAAATAAGAAAAACATAAAATTTCTACATAACAAGACTACGGTTAAACCTACTTAAGTTTCACCAACATGATTTGATTAAGTAAAAACTGCAAAGCTCTGTTCCGAAGCATCCACTTGTAATCTAGGAGGATTCAATAATTACACTCCAAGAGTCACATATGGACTTTAACAGCCTATTATTACAAAGCATCACAAGCAATTATGAGACTATACAAGCTTTCTTGCTCTCACCCTATGCCTCTACCATCACCTTCCCAATAGAGCCATATTGAAACTACTCAGTCTCTTAACTTCCAGCCCATATGAAGCCTTAGATAGCAAGGAGCATATTAAGCTAGCAATGAGTTCATTGAAGGAAGCTTAGGCAATGCAAGAACAAACAACATATATATATTTGGCTTACATAGTGTTATTATGCACATGAATGCACAAGATTACCTTTAAGAATATCTAAGGAAACCAATATAATAGCTGTGGAAAAGTTTTACAATAAAATGCAATTATCAACAGTATAACTGTCAATGGAAACAACTGACAAAATATAATTAGAATAGTCTACTAAAATGGGACCAAGTTTCTTTACTACAGATACAATCATATCATGATTGCGTGAGTATGAAGGGCAAATTATTAAACATCATTCATCATTAAATTTTGATGACTGTCACAGAAGCAGCAAGAAACAGAATCCAAATGATACAACCTATACATATATGGACTTTTCAAAGTGTCTGCTCCACAGCAAGTCTGGAACTGTGGGAACAAGACACATGCAGCTCACTTTTGCATTTATGTCATTCAAAATGGAAGGGGTTAAAAAAAATCAGTCTTACTTTAGACAATAATTCCTGGCTCTCTGGTGGTTGCATTTTCAGGCTTTGGGGCAAGATTACAGTAAGCGACTCTGGCTTCTCTGCCCTTAGAGCACCTCTGATAACAGCTGCATTGGTCCCAGATGCTCCTGAAGTGAAAATATGATTTTTCTGCAGTGATATTAACAGGTTTAAATGTCCAGAATTATGATTAAATGAAAAAAGGATTGAAAGAATGATAAGTAGCCAGAATGGCAGTGAAGAAATAAAATCCTACCGTTATCACCATAGCATAACTTAGAATCTCAATAAGCTGCTGATGCATGAATCCCATATTACGTGTCCCAAAGAAACCGATTGCTCTAGGTCCTTCTTGTTGAATGGCTAATAATTCCTGCAAAAACAGGAATAAGAAATGAACTGAGAAAAAGCAACCCTACCCCTCTCTGTGTATAGCGATACATTGCTATCTGTGTAGGGATAACTAATGTATGTGCACAGAGGTATAAGCTAAAATGTTCAAGTACTGTTTTGGTATGTGTACATGAACGCAGACAACTGAACTGCAAGTTCAGATAAGTAAAGATTGCAAAAAACCCAAGTTGTAATATCTAATCTCCAAGCTATGCATATTTGTTCTTAAATATCAACAAACTGCTGAAACTATCAGTTAACATGCATAATATGAAGAATACTCAAGATGGATGTCCCTTCTGTGATGGGCAATCAAAGTTTAAATCCATGACATAATAGTGCTAGTGTGGTTGCTTACCATCTACGTTATGAGTAAGAAATATCATTTGTATTCAATAGTGAACTATATACAACAGTTACAGCAATGTATTACGGAACAAAAGCAATCAGCTTCTCACTTAAGGAGTACCATGTGTTTATGTCACCTTAACCTCTGAGATACATCCACAGCTTGAGACATTATCAACAATAAAGCCCAAAGAGTTGACAGAAATCAACTTTAGAGAATCATATATTGTTTCTCATTGACTCTTTCTTTCATATTCCCTCAAGTAGGCTGCACAGAATTTCAAGAGGCTGGTGTTTCAGAAAAATCATAGGCTATCAATTGAATAAATTAAATCTTAATATCTTGGTTTTGAAGATATTTAAAGCTCATTTATTAGTTCATGACTTTACCAAGGCAATTCACCGCAGCCTTTCTCTGAATACAAGTTAAAATGCCCCATTCAAGGATTTATAAGTAATTGAATTGCCAAATCCAATGTGGACGACAGGACATCTGATAAAAATTTTCTGTGAGCTGGATATGCCATGATATTAAACCTTAGTCATGAAAAAGGTACCTGCAGATAATCGATATCAGGTATGGGCTTGTACTCTGATACAACAACTGTGCTCGAGCCTTCAACAACAGACTGAGCTTGTGTAGGAACTTGGACCCCATTCTCCTCTTCAGGCCCAAACAATATTGCCTCATCCCTATGTTGATTCCCCCAATTACATTTGACTCTGTTTCCTCTCAAATATCCGCAAAGCCACTATACCAGTACATGAAAAAAACAGTCCCTGGTAGTAAATCGTAAGTGAAAACCAAATATATAACAAGACACTAAAATTAACAAAGTACACAAGAAAAGAACATAAGCTTCTAGCAGAAAAGGATATAATATGTGAGAAAGCATAAAGAACTCAGTAATTTGTTTCACCTAAATTCTGCACTTTGAAAATCAACAGACATTTTTGGCATGAAAAGGAGAAAGCATGATTCAGTAGCCCTTGACATATCCTCCAGAACAATAACTCATGTGAAACTTCAATAAAAGATTCACTGTGGTATTATAGAGCAGACTGCTATTTTTGGCATGAAAAATAGAAAGCATGATTCAGTAGCCCTTGACGTATCCTCCAGAACAAATAGCTCATGTGAAACTTCGATAAAAGCTGCACTGTGGTATTCTACAGTAGAACGCTAAAAACGAAGACTTGAATCAAACAGTGTTCCATATCATGTGTAAGGCATAAATAATAGTCAAAACAGAATCCTCGTCTGACCTATATGGTGTTAACTAAAAACTACAGAGTCTTCTTTTAAGGAAAAAAAAAGTAAAGATACTTAATTCATTACTTAGTTTATCATTCAGGGATGTCTAGTTCTGTTTTTTCTTCAATATTTTTTTATAATTTATGTGTTATTTTTTGACAAGACTATTCTTAAGCTTGAAAGCTAGAGCTAAGATCTGACATATCTATCGACTGGTAACAAGTGTTAATGATGAGCATCAGCATGCACTCTCTTTAAATAACAAAATGTAATTCGCAAAGCTATAATTTTCCAATGCATGGGTAGTACATACATAGGTTCTACAATTGGAAATAATAAAGATTAATGCTTCATTGTCATAAAAACAAAGTTGTTAAAGGCACAACGCACCAAAGTATCTTAAAGCCTAAGCGCAAGGCACAAAGCAAGGTGCACGTCTTAGCGAAGTAAGGCGATGTGTGTGTGTACATATAATGTACATATGTATGCATATAATGTACAGATGTGTGTGCATATGTATGCATACATGTGTGTGCATATAGTGTACATATGTGTGTGCATATGTATGCACGCATGTGTATATATGTGTGCACACATATATGTATTTACATATACATACAAGCATTCACACATATATATACATGCATATACATACATACATATATAATGAATTTATATTGTTAAATATGTTTGACAAGAACCTAGATGATTCCAGACACCCCAAAAAACACATACACACACATGCACAACAAACTTAAAAAACAGAGACAATCATCATAATAAACAACACACAACCAACAGACTTGTAGCCAACCATGGTGACATACATATGCACAACACATAAACAATCAAGAAGGTATTCCTTTTTCTACATCTTAGTGCCTCAGGGAGGGGCACATAAGGCGCCCATTTTGATGCATCAGGCACAAAGATTGTGCATAGGAGTGCACCACGCGTTAGATGCGCCTTTAACAACATTGGAAGAATAATGAAGAAACTAAACTATGATGGTATGACCTATTAAATATGAATATCGAGTGCCAAATTTGAAATTCCACATACTGTACTTCCAATATGACAAGGAAAACTAATAGAACCAATCACACCTTACTATATATTAATGGGAGAGCCCTTGTGGCTGGAAAAACATGGCAGCATGTATTTTTTTAATTTTAAATCCCCTCTCAAAGAATCAATCCGGCATTGCTTTCAAAGAGACCCAAGAGATATTACTTTAAATATAATCCCAAGAAAGACAGAAGCAAGACAGGACCTCTACTACTCTGGAAAAGAAAGATGGAAAGACAACTAGACTCGTCTCCTAACACCACCTCCCTCCATATTCTCTCTCTTCCGAGATACAATGCAAGAACACTTCTCTGGTATGTTCAGACTTCATTTTTCTTTCTCTCAGTGCGAGGAGAGATCGCCAGCTATATTCTTTTTTATCTCCAATCAATAATTAAGAAAGGAAAAGTAGAGAAGTATATCAACTAAAAGAAGAAGTATATTTATCACTTCATAATTATTCATCAAATGCTTTTTTCAAATAAAACACATACAATTCTTGGAAGAATCCATGATCAGGGAGTTCTAACTTTCCAGTGCATTGCATGTGCCCAACACTAGTATGATCAAAAAGAGAGCTTCACCGAACTACAAATTTCATGTTCAGATTAGCATATCACCTTTACTAAATTTACTTTTCCAATGACTATAAGTACACTTTCATCTACCATTCATGAAACAACACTGAAGCTGTATCAGATTGATAGAACACCCAACGCAAGAAACTAAATATGCATTCGTTTTTTCCAATAATTGAATATGACATTTCATATTAGAAGTTTATCTTCAAGTGCTGAAATCTTATGAGCATTTGTATGCACAGGTAAAGCCTGCTAGAACATTGTATTGCCGCTCCCCTCCAGAAATTTTATCCAATATCTTCTATTTCAACTTTGTATGACCTATCTGCACAGAAATAATCAAATGATCCCCAAGATGCAAATTGTTTTCTTACCAGAATGAAACCAAGTCCCTATCATATGCAAGAAATCCAACTTCCAGATATTGCATAAAATTCACGAGACAGCTCAGACTAGCGAGAAGAATGAAAAACCATAGCCATAAAAACACAAAATAATAATAATAATAATAATAATCAATCCTTCAAGTGCCAAAGTCTTTTAGGCATTTGCATGCATAGGTAAGCCCGGCTAGAACATTATATCTCCACTCCCCTCAACAAAAGCCTCATCCAACATCTCCTATTTCGACTCTTTATCACCTATCGGAGTTGTCGTATGATCTCCAAGACACGAACTTTTTCTTTACCAACATGAATCCAAATCCCTAAACAGACCACCGCAAGCAAGAAATCCAACACCCAAAAATTGCACCAAAATTCACGAGATAGCTCAGAACAGAGAGAACAATGCAAAACCCTAGTAGAAAACCATCAACGCCTAACACACTTCCTAAACTTCAAAGAGGGGGGGAGAGGAAGGGGGTTAATAAATTTGGCTAAAACAGAGCTAAAAAATCCTCCTTTAGATAGAGAAACATCGGGCAAGAAGAGAGCGTTACCGTGCCTCTCGAACCGATGGTGTCGCGAGGTCTCTTGGCTCCAACCCATCCCCTACGGAAGGAAGAAGCATCGAGAGAGGAGCAGGGAAAGCTAGGGTTTTGAGGGCTGAAGCAAGGGCGGAGGCAAAGAGAGAGCGCCGCGTTTGGGGGCCGCAGGAGAAGAACCAGGGGAGGAGAAGAAGCCATTCCTTCTCCCCTGACTTTTATTATTTCCAATCTCCGCTGGGCCGCTCTCTTTTCCTTTCTGGAAGAAAGCAAACAAAAAAGAAAAATAATAGAGAGAGAATGAGGAGAGGAATTTGAGGAAAAGAGAAATGACTGGTTAACAAGCCCTCCTCCCGTCCGTCATGGATGCTCCTAGTTTTGTCTGCTTGTCAGAAGGAGAGTATTTCTGCTTTGGCTTTGCTATCTTGTCTGTTATAAATCTTTGAAATTTTATCAAGGATTTTTGGGACTCAAAAGTGGGCAAGAAAGGTAGAAAGATGTTCGCCTTTTCCCCACCTTTCAAGCTGGCACGTGAGTTGTGGGCTTGCATTGAAACTTAATTTGGGTACAGGGCTTGCATCGACAATTAGATCGCCCCTATGTAGAGAGCCAAGCCAAGCCAAGCAGTAGGGCAGCTTTGTATATAAGAAAGATGGAATCAAGCTCAAGTCGAGTTTGACAAAGTATGTTAAAGCTTGATTTTGTCATTTAATGAGTCCACCAAGCTTCTATTTTTAGTTATGCAAACTTAAGATGTCTCATTTAAGAGTCGACTCTCCAGGGAAAAGATATTCAGGAGAAGCTAATTTTCTATATGAACAAAGTCCCGACGAGCAGTTTTGAGCCCGAACGGTCTGTCGGATCGACTGATTCAATTTAAATTTCTACTTTGTAAGTCTATTTTTGATACTAGGCTAGCTTTAATAATAATATTATTAAAAAAAAAAAAAGCTTCCATGGATGGATTTTGTAGACTTTTATCAACCGGCTGTTGCTAAATGGCTCTGCATCATGAGCAAGCGGGTTGAATCATAGCTAAGCTTTCATGCTTAATTGGGCAACCAATAATTAGTATTAGATAATTTACTCAAAATGATGTGCTTTCTTTAGGTAAGCAATCAGGGTACGCTTGACCAAGAGCATCTGGATAATATGTAAGGTCGGATTATTGCTAATATAGTTTGAATCAGGCCGGAATTAAAATTTAAACCCCACACTTTACGAAATAAGACCATCACCTAATTCCATGGCTATTTACAATATTAAGTACAATTTTTAAATTCAAACCTCATCAGAAGATGAGTTTTTGGATTATGCAACGACAAATGGAATTGAAGCGAGTGTATTTTTTATCCTGTTTACCAAAAGTCCTGGAGATGAAATAAACAGGAACTAAGGGACCTGAAACCCTGCCGAATTCCACAATTTCGAGCCATCTTTGCTCTACTTCCCATGTTTCTTCCTGGATTCACTGTACTCCCGGTCGCCTAATTCTTCAGAATTTGCAAAGGTTTCTCAGCTACAAACTAGACTAACCAGACTAACCAAAATGAGATCGTAGAATAATCTGATCAGTCATCACTGATATCCTTAAATAATTGGGCAACTGTCCCTAATCGAAGACAAAGATAACAAAGAGATGTTTAGCTGCGTTGTCAGATCAAGCTTATCTTCTTATCCCTAGCCCCCTTTAGTCATTGAATAAACTTGCGCCGTGCATCAAGCTCCACAAATGCCAAGAAATCCTTCGGACATGGATGCCTTGATCTGAAATTGGAGGCATTGTAAACCAGAAGAATCCAACCAATATTTCTTTCTTTTATTCTTTTTTCTTTTTTCTTCTTTGCTAAGGAAAATGGGGTTAATCCCCAGCAGCTGCATCCTAAGAAAAAACTGAGAGGTGAGCCTTGTACAGGCGCACCAGAGGGAAAGGAAGCTAGAGAGGCAAAGTTGCTTATCCACCGGTTGGGCACATCCATCCGAGGCGAGGCATTGAAGACCAAGGACATTCCTATGAAAACTTCATGGAAAATCTGTCGATACAGCAGGAAAGGCAGGTCCCGATCCAAGCAAAACTATTGAGCTCTTTAATTCCCAGTACGTGATATACAATCGATGACAACTTCTAGCCCTTCCACATTAGCTTAATTGAATGCCACATCGTAATCAAGATACCGGAAATTTGTCCACAAATCATTCTAGTGCACCCAAAGAATTTCATGAGAACCATTAAATACAAAGGTCAGCATGTACCTTGTGCGCCCGGTTCAGCTGAAATCGGGTTAGTCTTTTGAACAGCATGCATCAAGCAAACAATTCAGTGAGAAACAAACCGCATAATCTTGGAACCACCGGGCAAAAGACCATAAAATAGAGTCACAACTAAAACATCAGAAGCAGGCTATCAGTCAAAAGGATGAGAATATAGGCTTTTCACAACTCACGATGGACAGGCACTTACAATACAAGGAACAGACTACCTTCGAGCTACTTAGACTTCAGTTAATCCATACATTGGAGCACCCGATGGGTTAAAAGCTAGTAGTAGTTAGGTAAAACCATGAACACCTACGCCTGCTCCATTAGTGTAAATAGGTGGCTTGGTACTGGACCTGGTAGCCATTTCCATAGTATGTGGTATGAGTTGGAGATATGGTATAGGGAGCCGAACCCATCAGCGTAGGAGGATGGGTTTCTGCTGGGTACACATACTGCCTGTCATATGGATATGGGTATCTCTCGAGGGGTGCACGGTAGAAGCTTTTGTCAGGAATGCTGGTGACACGAGGAGCATAAGTAGTGCCATTGGCGCGGGGCCTCTTGGACTGTGGCTTTGCAGCTTCAGCAGCTCTCCTCTTGTCAGCCTTGGCCTTCTCTAGCTGGAGGATTCTTTTCTGAAGTGGATCGATTGGGTATTGGTGCTCAAGCTTGTGCTCCTCAATGCACTTGATGATAGCTTTAAGGGCAGACAGCTCACGTTCATTTGTTTCATTCTGGAGTGTGAAAAATGGTCAGTTCAGCTTGGAAGTACCAGTAAATGCGTGACACAGTATTCCTACTACACAAGGTGATTGGAGCTTGATTATCTTATAATCCTGGTCTGGCCAACCACTTTTCAGGGAGAAAAGGAAAACAGTGTTCACAGAAAACCAACATCATTGGTTTTTTTATTCTACTAGTACTCGGCACAACCTATGCACGTGACAACAACAACAACAAGGATAGAGAGCATTATTAATGGTTGTGATTGTATCAAGATAATTTTAGGTTTTTTTCCCCACAACTATACAAGTTTAAAAATATTTCACCACTTTTCTTGTGCACATCTTTTTTGTGTAAGAAACTATTTGAAAAGGAGTCCCAGTGGGTGTTTCCATTAAAGTGGAGTGATCATTTAAAGAGGGGATCATCAAGCCATACTTGGAAGTTTGCATTATGAATAGAGATCTGTTAATCAAAAGTCCCAACCTTCAGGTCATGTATTTTGACAGTCTAAAGCTGGTCAAGGGATCCTGGTGTGAATCAGATTGGCTGTAGATCAACCAAACACCGTCATAACCATGTTGAATCAGCAAACGTCTTCTGGCTGCCTCCTAAAAGCTAGTCAGGAAACATCTATAAGCAAAGACCAGACCATCTACTTTTGATTGCCACGTGCAATACTCTGCATATTACTCACAAAAGTTTGAATTTGTAAGCTTCCCGCACACTCATTACAAAGAGTTGAAGGCCTCGATCTGCTACCACCCTCAGCATCTTTTTATTCCAAGTGTTGAGATGACTGTGAACTTCCACTATTTACTCATCTTATAATCTTTTCATTCATAGAACAGGACAAAATTTCATAAAAGAATAGATCAGTAAAGATTTCACTCTATTCTCTAATTTACACAACTGAATGGAAGAGGGGGGGGGGGGAGGAAGATACACCACTAGCTAGCCTTTACTAAAGATCTAGTGGAGACATATATTAATTTTGAATGTCCTTATTGACCAACAGATCTCTATTGGGAATAACCAATGGTTGACCTTAAATGGAAAGTTGGTTTTAAAAAAAACCATCAAAATCATGAAACAAGCGTCAATTTATGTACAAGGATAGAATAGGCCCATGGTAAATGTCTTTTGTGGCTGATGTGGGAAAAGGATAAATATTTAATGCAATCTACAGAATACCACATAGACCAGAGTATAGGAAGCAACTTCAAGGGAGATAAAAGTGAAGTCAAGGAGGGAATTAGCATCAATTACTAAAAAATTGCTCAAACAAAATGTCATCATTAGCTTAAATCCATCACATAAAAGAATTCAGTATAGATAAAGCCGAATCAAAACTTGTTAAGGGTGGGGGGTTAAAGTTGGAAGTACCTCTAAAGTATAAACAGAAATTCCATGGGACACCCATAAGAAGAACATAAAGAGAGGTTTGTGTATAAATAAAGGCCTTGGTCAAAGTGGCTGGATGAGCATAGAAGCTTAGAGTAACAATCGCCACCTTCAATTAATTCCTTAATAGCAACAATGACCACCTTCCATTAATTCCTCGATAGGGCTTCAAACACAAACACAAAGGGGAACCCTTGAGGAAAGGATACAGGACTAGCAAAAAGTCAACAACTGGTAAACAGCCTAAGGGAGTATACGACCTAATATTTTCAAATTGCTGACAGTTCCTTCTTGGACCAACACTCCCATGTGTTGCATCATCCAACCCCATGTCAACTTTTACAGTGTGTAACATTACTCAACCCCAAATCTACTGAGAAGTTACGGAATATGAAATTCTTTCAAACACCAGTATCCTAAAATTCTTTTGAAGTCATCTCTGGACACACACTAACTAAAACTGTATAGAATATGAATTGAAGAGGATGAGGGTGGTGCCAATCCTCAAACCATTGCCAAGGTTATATCTAGGAAGATCCCTAGCCATGAAGGAAGGAGGGGGTAGGTGAAGATAATGGATTCCAATCTCTCAAGAGTTTTGGGCACTAGATATCTCTTCTTAAGCATCCAGTACTCAGTGTCCCTTTAAACCTTTCATAAGAAATAGGTTTTAACAGACATCTTAACCAAACTGTCACACCAAACATCACTTCTAAGACCGAAGGTTACAACTCTCCAACCTTGTGTCTCATTACTATTGTATACTTGCTAAGTTGCTGCAAGAATTTTCAAGGACCATAACATAAAGACTTCTGTAATCCTTTTTCCCCCTTACTGCCTGTTCTCATAAACTTCAAATTACGTTAACTCCAAAAGACCAGAATTTATATCTTTCAACATCAATGATATGAAACCCCAATTTATATGCATGTACATGGAAGGATTCAAGAGGAACATATTTAAGATAAAAAAAGCACAAAATTATTACATTTTAAAATTTATGTACATTAAGAATATAATGATTAATCTTAACAGAATGGTAACTAACATAATAGTAGACAAACAAAGATATTTAATATATATAAATAATTAATCTCATTAATTTAATTGCATAAAATGTTAATATATTAAAATATAAGCCATAGTGATTTTGCTCAAAATTTCCAATGGTGTGTTTGGCATTGCTTCTGCTCTGGAGAATAAGGAGAAGAAGCTAGAAGTTGGGCTTCATAGCTTCTCCTAAAAGTGCATTATTGACTTTTTCTTCATGTAGAAGCACTTTTTAGATGATATTGCCAAACATATTTTTTTCCGTGATGTGCTTTTTGCTTTAAAGTCACAAAAGAACAATTTTCAAAAAAACTCAAACATGCCCTGAGTATCGCTAAAGGACAATGACATCCAGATGCAACAAAATGAAGTCATGCTAGAATCATGAAGTATCTTAATGCTCAAAGAGTTGCTACTTACAAAAAACATCAAAGAAAAGTGACCAAGTTGCAGTTTTTACAATCAGACAAGCTCTAAAATCACTTGATGCATTTCTAATTGTTCCCTAAGGGCACATAACTACATGCATTGCAAGCCTTCATAAGGTTGCAAGGTTACCCAAAGTCGAAAAACGGTTGTCATCTACCTTTCCCTCTCTTAGCATGAGTAGACATGCGAAGATATTATTTTTGGAGAATCAATGAACACTTGCAACCCTGTTGATACTTTGAGATCTTCATGGCACATATTTTCATGGTGCATATTTTGTATGCAACAGAATATGCCCTCAAAAAGCAAAAACTGATGCCTTCTTTCACATAAAGTTATTTGCTGACTGGCTATGTCACACTCAAGCATGTTAAACAAGAAACTCAGCACTTAAAATAAGGCCATCCTCTGTCAAGACTCACCCCAATAATAGTGCTTCCATATAGAAATAAGCGCATCTGAACTAGTTTCCAATTTAGATTCCTAGATAAGTCCAAATAACACAAACTCCAAAGAAGGCACACAACACTTCCTTTTGGTACCACGCATCAACTGATTAAGTATTGAGCATATGGATAATGCCAATATTTTATATTTTAACAAATGGTGTATCTGGTCCCAAGTAAAATCTGTAGCTTCCAAGAATGATCAATGATTACCTAAGTGCTACTGCCACAGTCCAGAACTGAAACATTGACAGATAAGTGTGGTGACTCTGGTGCACCTCAACTCAGCCTTACCTTTCTCAGGTAAATTCTACTGGCCCTTACTCCTAGCTTGACTTTCCTACCTCCTCATTCATTATTCTCCGAATATCTATCCACCATTGGATACTGTGACAATTTAATAAACAGAAAGTTTTGTCCTAGCATTTGGATTCATTGATTCAGTCAACTTCCACTGTTACCTGTACGCTTCAAAATCTAGAATTTTTGCCATGTCTATACATGGACACTTCATGACACTTCAGAACAGTGAACCATGATGTCATCATGGTTACATATCAACTTCCGGAACCTGTATCTAGAAGTTTTCAAGTATATTATAACATTTGCCAAAGATTTTTGAATTCTATGAAATTACAAAGCAACTAATCCAACAAACTATTCATTATATACATATATTTGTGCATATCTAAGGACATGGGGGCATGCACATGTTATATAGATAACAAATTCCAAGATACTGTGACTCTTCACATATATGAAAAAAGTACAACCATAGGCAACAAGCTCTATCGAACTATAGGGATACAGCATCTACCATGAAATAACTCAATAGGTTGCACTATAGGCCAGGTAATTGACATCAAAACAAAACAAGAGATCCATCAAGTTGGTGAAGATGCCGAGAATACATAGTATCAACATTGTAAACTAAGGAACACCTAATGCTTCAGAATTCGTGGACCAAGTTGTTCATGTACCTCCAGCCTCTCAAGTTTTATAATGACCACATTTACGAATAAGGCTTTGTTATTTATTTGACGAAAGACTAGACAAATGATGAAATGCATTTTAGAAAGTAATCAGAATCAGATCAACAAAACAAAATTGAGTTATTATTCTTTATTTATCAGTTGGCGTCAGAAAACTATTTCCAGCTCCATCTACATTTTCAAAACTTGCAAGACCTCTTTCCAGAACTTGCATGAGTTATAAAATTCAATAGTCGTTAGGTTAAATCAATATAAAATACTGTAACAAGTCAGCAAATAAGAAGCCCACCTGTGCACTAGGAGATGTGTTTCCAGCTTTAATTTGTGACACTTTCCTTGCTTCCTTCAAAAATGCTTTCAGTAATGGCACAGGTGCATATTGCTCTGTTAACTCAAATGCATATGCAAGATTAACAGCCTCAATTTGCCTTCCACTATTCAAAAGCACTTCGATCACACCTAAGGAATAGATAAAATTCGTCAGAAAAGAAATAAAAACAGTATAGGAGGAAAAATACTACAAGTATCAACAAAAAGTATATTGTAAGCTCAATCTAGTATATATCTGTATTCATAAATCATAAGCTTGTATGAATTTTAACAAATAGACAAGGAAACTAGTGTGTGAGAAAAGGAAACAACGTTAAACTCTCTAAAACAGGGAAAAGATAGGTTCCTAGATGGCTTCGCAGCTATTGTACAGTGGTACAACATAGTCAGACCACTGGGCAGGCTGAATGTCATCATCAAGTTGTCTCCTTCAAAACAGTCATGAACACAAAAACCAAAGTAGAGAAGCTCTATTTATGATGCAAGAGTTTTTTCGATTCAACCTTTACAATTGCACTGGAAAATGCTAACTGATACAAGTTTTGGCAGTTCATTATATTGACGTTAAGGACAGTCAAGCTTGAGAGGGAAAAGATGAATGTTTAGAAGTGCAGAAAAAACTATTGCGACACTTTATAACATTATCCTGCAGCAAACTGTGCACATTCAAGACATTCAATTATTTTATAATTTACAAGTTAACTGACACATACAACCATAAACAACAACAAAATAAAAAATGGGACACCAATAAACAACACACTAAAGAATAGCAATTAGCAGCGATAACTACAATTAATAATAATAGCAATAGTAACCTTGGCAAACCCAATCCAAAACTAAAAAACTCTAATTTGTTAAATATCAACAAGAAGATGAAAAGGAAACTCAGGTAAAAAAGAAAAAAGACAAGAGAGAAAGGTTCACATTGTTGTTCTCTCAGATGCTGTAAGACTCAGATCAAGTAGAACGATTCCTCTATATGGTGATCTTGACCCCAAACCTAGATGGAACAAAAAACAGGGCAAGCGGGGATATGCCTACTGGACTGATGACTAAAATCTGTTTTGGATACAACACCTTAGGCTTCATGGCTGAGTCATTCTAATACAGATTTGTTTCATTTTTTCACCCTACAGGAAGAAAATATATTTTTAAATAACAAACAAACTGCAACAAATGGGAGGGGAAAGCATAAGCCAGAACCTGAAAGAAAGGACCTTAGAGCATCTCTTTGATGTTGGATATCAAACTTGAGCTGAGAAGGCTATGAAGCTTGCTTTCTAAACCTTTATCATTCCTTTTACCAAGATCTACATTGTTAAATCATTCTAACGGGGCAAAAAAAAAAAAAAAAAGTAATAGGGGAGGCACTGACCTGTCCCCCTCCTTCACAAGTTTTCCTAGTAATAAACCAATTGAAAAGGAGAATAGCAATGCATGATTCTCGTCCTTCCCTCCTTTCTCCATAGCCCAAAGAAGGGGACCCCACCCCACATTGATGGCTCCTCTGAATTCTCTTGGAAAGAAAAGGCCACCTTCTTTATCATCCCTTCCTCTTATGCACCATTGGCTGAGACCTTAAAACTTCTTCATGTCTTAATTGGTCTAGAAAACCTTAATTTACAAGACTTACCCCAACTATATCATGTTGGGTAGCTAAATCATAACATAGTCTATAAAAGCCTGTGTACTTTCTAGAACTTTTGCTTTCAGATTAACACTTCACAAATTGATTGTAAATTCTAGGTCAAGGAAACAATGCAAGAAGGATGCTCTACATAAAAACCAAGAAGATTAGTGGCATTAAGAAAAACTTGTTTGGTTCATCAGTCGAATTTCATGCAATTGATAGCAAAGCACAAGCATTTACCCAAACCTTGGAAAGATTCTACATAAGGATGCAAAAGGCAAGGTATGATGGAGAACTAATTTATCTCTGAACTATTTTTCAAAAAAAAGGAAAATATAGCATAGGAAGTGCCTGCCACTACCATGCATGTACAAGGGTGTCTCTCCCCTTCTTATCAAAGGGGACAGAAATAAAGAATTGATGCTGTTAAGTGATCATCAACTAATTTCTCCAAGACGAAAAGAGTAATGAATGAGAGATAAGAGGCATCTCCTCTTGTCAATAACCTTTGAAAAGAAATCAAGACAGTCAATTCCATTTCATAATTGCAGTCACAATGTTCAAGAAAGCATTACAGAAATCACCCAAATGAATCTTGTGCTTGTATGGGTTTAATCAGCTAAGTCAACACGGCGTTTGGCAAATTGAATCAACCTGCTGGATTTGTGAAGTAACCATTCTACATATGCTGTAAGATTTTCAAAATATGTAATAAAGGTCCCGAAGCATATGAGGTGGTTAACTCATTCATCAAAAGTTTGAACTTCCTATAATCATGATGTTTACACTGCTGTTACCAGCATTTGTCATACCAGGTCAATCACCATCTAAAAGATTCTGCCTACAAACAACATATATAACATAAACAAAAAAAGTTCTACAGACAAAGTCTTGATGTTATACAGGCCTTGTCTATTTACTGTAATGGAATTTAATGAACACGTAAGAATATATTATAGAAGATAAAGACTATTCTATGTAATTTGTATCATGTACCCCTGTTAAAATTGTCACTATAGATTATCCCAAACAGAAATTGCATGACAGTCGATTGTTGTCTACAACATGTTTATGCATCCCAGAGACCTTTGCATAACCACATGGTGTGTGACTTGCATGCGAAGAGTTCATGATCACCCCAAAAAAAAAGTAACATCAGACCATAGTTGGGGAATAGACACATTATATTATAATATTAGCCTAGAACATGTGAGAGACTACCAAGCACCATAAGGCAGGTCCGAGTCAGAATAATGGTATATAATACCATGCTCATTCAAGGACAGCCTTAGGACTAATTGCATCTTAATGCCAGGCATGCAATATTCCAGAAATGATATTTGCAGTTCACCAAACTAAATCTATCATAATTGTCATACAGCATATACAAACAGTATTACCATAACCAAGTGTAGGCTAGGGCAGAGGCAAATTCAAAAATAAGCAATGATGCTTAAATTTCTAGTGCTGAGATGAGAAATATAGAAAGCTAAACATAAAGAATGACCAACCTGGCATTTTATGCGACAATCCAAGTGAACGACATAGATCAACTGCTTGACGGCGCCGGGTGACAGCTGGGATCAGTTTGCATATTTCATCTTGATCAAATTCAGAAGCAAGTGCAAAAGTAGCCAAAAGCTGAAGAAATGCATGAGCTTCCAATGAGTTCCCACTGCTTGCATCAATGTCAAGATCATCCAACTTCGGCTTCCACTCTGCAGCAATCGCCTTTGCTCGCTCTCTAATTTCTGATGTCAACATTTGATTATCAGATAGGGAACCCAATACAGAATCTGCCAGTAGTTGTCCAAGAGACTCCATTAGCATGAGACAAGTCCTTCGTAGGCCCAAAAGGTTCCCATCCTTCTTCCCGTCTAATCCTAAAATCTCTCCAGAGTAAAAGTCTTTCAGGGAATCCAAAGCCAAAGTGAAAGGGTTGGTTGCACTTCTTAGCGCAATTGGGATTTCTTCGCGAATGGAACTCAAGTTCTTGCGATTGTCTGAAATGAACTTTTGGAGTCCTTCAGCATCCATTTCTTCACATAATTTGATTAACTCAGAGTGAGGCTTGGCATCTGCATTTCCATTTTCATTAGGCTTCACATCTTCAGAGCAAGATTTGGCAACCTTAACATCTAAATTTTCTTCAACAACAATATCAGGCACACCAGTACCCATGCCATGAGTGCTGGGCTCTGAAGGAGAAGATTTGTGCTTCTCAAATACAGCAGATAAAGCAGCATCTCTTTTCTCCTGCAGCCGCTCCAATGAAGAAAGTTCCTTGGCCACAACCACTGCTTCTTGCTTCTCCAACATCTCTTGGGCCTCTGTGGCCTTAGTTACATATTCCTTTTCCTGATCTTCCAACTCATGAAATCTTTTCTTTAGTGACATCTCGAGCCCATGAAAGTGTTCTTCAAGTTCTATCCATTTCAAATTTAAAGATATGGCACTGCGGCTTTCAAGTTCAGCAAAAGCCTGCTGCAGTTGCTGTAGTTTAGATGTTGTAGAATCAATAAGTGTAGCAACAGACTGCATATCCGCCATGGCATAATATCCCTGTCAAAACCAGCGAGGGCCCGCTCATATCAAATTTTCGATCACTTAGTTTAAAAACTACACTGTTCAAAACAGCATCACAAGATGTTGCTCGTGATAACACATAGAATCTGTAACATGTGTAGACACCAAACTACAAACGGAATTTTAGTTTGGAGAAGCAAATAATAATCAGGCAGCCACCAGAAAGGAAAAAAAGAAATATATATACCTTGAACAAAGATAATATCTATATCATTGATAGAAAGGTTGATAAATGTCAACAGATATGGAATTCTCTGCTTGTAGAGTTGCAGGTTGAGCTTACATTGATTCAGTGCCCTTGTCATCATACATGCATAGCAAGAAATTAAACCAATACTCGCACAGCATTCAATGTAACTCAGACGACAAGGAGAGCCCCAGGCAAAACCAGAAGGCTTAAAGCAACTAAGGTAGGCTGACACTCTCATATATTTTATGCATTCTTTTAAGGCATGAAAGCATCAATTAAGGGTAACTTCTCAGACAGCAGTTTTGTTTTCATCTTCCTTTTTCCGTAATTTAGAATTTTAAAGAAGATACATAGAATGCTTTTCATGGTTAACTTATACTAAGATTGACAGAAATTCTGCACTCAGATAGTTAACAAGAGAAATAATTCATGCCAAATTACTTTAGCTTATGGAACAGTTTAGGTAGTGTCTTACACTAGACCACCTTCCTGCTTTTTTTGGTATGCCTCCTAGTATTATATTAGGTTTAGCAAAAACTATACATTAGCCAGGTTATTGCTCTTACCATATTGTAACCTTTAAGATCAGATGAATTTCAGAAAGCACAAAGCAACCACCATATTGGTTGCTTGTTGCATGAATTAGTAGCCAAACATCATATTTAGTGTTTAATGTGGTGGCACCTTAAGTTGATAGGGGTCCATTATTGAATCAAAGCATGTTCTAAGATCCCTAGGTTCGTCATAAGTTGGTCAAGAGCCCATCAAGGATTAGAAAACATTGCAACGGGTCATTAGGTGGTGCAACTTTAAATGAGCTCACAATACATGTGTACTATAATATGGCACAAATTTCTTGGGCAGGGTGTTTAGACAATTGCTCATAAATGACCTTCACGTGATCTTCGTTGAGATGCACACAGTGAAAATTTTGAAAGCAATACATAAAAGAAGACTCCCTTTTATAATAAATATACACTTAAAAAATGTCTTCTCAATACACACCTATAGTGATAGAGACAAATGAACCGCATGAATCAAGAAGACAGTTTATTTACAAATAAACACTATGAATTTTTAATAAAGAAAAATATAACATCCTCATCAGGTACCACCACTTCATAACCATCTGATCCATCACAAATAACCATACATCGCACATCATACTATTCTGTCAATAAGCCCTTCTCCTCCTCATGAAATGAAGGTTATAATCCTTCATCAAATAAATCTTTTTAAACTCATGTGTCACCATAAGACTGAATCTTCAAAAATGCATTGCATGTGTTTGATGCTTATTTTAAGTTAATCATTTTATTCTTGAGCTGGATTTCGCAACCCATTTCTCTTGTTTTTCCTCTTCTTTCATTTTTTTTTTCTCCAGGCTATCTCTACTTACCACTATGATATAAATCACAACATTTCGTGTAAAGTTCATACAAAACATTTCCACCAGGTAGATTGATGATGGAAGCATGTTATTAATTCCATTAAACTTTTCATCAATCCAAGAAATACAATAAAGAAGCAAGAAGGCTGAAGCTAAATTTGCTGGCATGACAGAGAAAGTGATAAGGATTAACGTGGATACAAGACACATTTTTTCCACCAACATCAAAACTCGAGTTTGTGTTTTGGAAACGAGTCATCTCACTCTTATCTCTGGGGTAATAAAGCTCACATGGTTTTTCACCTTATCATGGCCCTGCTATCCATTGCCTGTCATGAAGCACCCACGAGAAGATCAATCTAATGAAGGAGATCATATATCAAGGTTGAAATTTACGTAAGAAGATGTCATTCAGAATTTTGAGTCATTCATCTTTATCTCCTTCACTACACTTTCTCATCCCTAGGGTTGGGCATGATTGTTTATTTGCTTAGAAAAGGCAACTTGAAAGGCAACAATTGTAGTACCAATTATCAAGACAACGCTCATTGAGGTTCATGTACCAAAAAAAAAAAGTTCATTGAGCTAACATAGTCCAGTTGTGCAGATAACAAAGCAAGCATTAAGGCCACATCAAATCTTAGACTTATCGGGAGCACAAAGTGAATCAATAAAAAGAAGCAGTATGACACCCATAATATCATTTGACTGTGATTAGAATCTGTTTTGTAATTAATTAATCAAAAAAATTTGTTACTCCATTCATGTATTTTTTAGCTTTCGAATGCAGGATCTAGGAAGTAAATAATTGTGCTCCAAATCATAGAAAAAGCTTGAGGACATGCCTCATCAGGCAAAAGCAACTAGTGAAGCCAAAATCCTACACACTAGAATTTTCATTAGTTTAGCTTGAATGTCACATTTATCTAGGGTAAACGTAAAGTATACAGAAAAGAACCTTCACAAGTTCTAGTAGCCAAGCTAAGCATCCATAAGTCGTATCAGACAAGGGAGGCTCTAACATCACATTCTGGTGAATTTCAGATATGCTGGTTTTGACTTTTGCCTTCACAGATTAATTGATTGGATGGGCTTGGTGCGAGAAGGATCAGCACATGAGGATTACAAAAGGCCTATTTTTGGCTTGTGCAATCTAAAAGCAGTGACCAAATACAATACAATAGCCATCCGATCTTCCATAATGGAACAAATTCCACATAGGAAATCTATTACTCCTGCTCATGGTCCCACAGAAAATTCAATCATAATTCAATGCTAGAAAATCACCTTAACCCCACTTTTTTTGAGAAATGACCATGAAGTCCTTCATTTTTAGCATTTAACTCCATTTTGAGTCTTAATACCATGAGCCAACAGCCCAATATGCATGAGACAACCATCTATTTATCTCTACACGTCGGCCATTCTCTACCAAATAGCAGATGGATTAAACTACCATGCAAGCTAAGTAATCAAAGACAACTCCAAAAAGTCCCATTAACAAATCACATCCAAGTTTGGCCAAATAGTTTCTTTTTTTTTTTTTAACTACCTAAATAATTTCTTAACTCACTCCATAGAACCTAATCTGTAATCACCCAGAGCTGGCTTAATACTATCGCCCTTCCTCAAGTTCTCCCCAGTCCCAAAAAAAATTGACAAAAAAAAAGAAAGCAGACACCCGCGTCCCGATCCACACACCGGCGTCCAGATCCACGCATCAATACTCGACACATCATTCAACTAAAAAATATACAAAGGTAATTGTAACCCACTCGCAGAAAACCAATTCACAAGGACAAGAACCCCAAAACCCTAACCCCCAAAACAACCTTCAACGAGGGTTCCACCAGTAACCCCACCAAACCTAGAAAAACCCTACACCAAGAATCAATCCATCAACCCCACAACCCCAAATCAACAAATCAAAACAACACAAACATAAAAGAAGAAGGAGAACCAAAATCCATCAATCCACATGCCTAAAATCCATCTCCCAGCTAAAATTTACCAAAACAACCAAAGAAAACCCGGATCGAATCAAGAATCCAGAGAGGCAAAGAAGACTGACGAGTGAAAAGGAGGGGATTTGGGGGTAAAACTCACAGGAATTACCCAAGAGGAATCGGTCCACCCGTCGGGAATCAGGGGAACACGAGAAGTGGCGGAAAGTCGGAGCGGAAGCCACCCGACCGCATCATGGAAACAGTAAACGAAATGAAAGAGAGAAGAGAGAGAGAAAGAGAGGGCGCGATTACTTCCGACGCCTCCCCCTTATAGTGGAAACAGTAGAAAGGAACAGAGACTGCTGGTCCGCTTCCCCGAATATATCCTCAGAAGCACTTAAATCCGGTAAACCGGATTATTTTGCATGTAAAAGTGACAAGAAAACCGGTTTACCAAAGCTCGGGGAATGTTTCGGGGATATAGTATTTTACAATAACAAGTATTAATAACGCTTTGCTTTATTATTTTGTTCTGGAATCGCTGCCGTTCATCGATCTATGAATGGTTGTAGATGAGGGAAGCGGGGGGCCTTGGGGTTGTTCGGGTGCAACGTGGTGCACCAAGGATAGCGTCCCATCATGAGGCCCCGGATGATGGATCTAATCAGGGACGCATGATGGAAGGATTGATGTTTGTATTGCTCCATGCGATTAGTATCATGCACAAATCACAATTTTTTTTTATAATCAATGATCGCCAACCATTTGATTCTAAATTGATGATAGATTTCAATCTTGTGCTATGAAGACCTACGTAGGCATATATTTAGTTCGGCATCAGCTATATGACGGGTAGATTTTGAGTACTTATATAGAGTCATAGAATTCAAACAACACTAATTTTTTTAGTGAGATCTTAGATTGTAATAGATGATACCACAGCAAACACTATAGCACAAGCCTATGGGAGTTGAGCACAGATTAATTATGGTGTTTGTGATTGGATTTAATTGGATTTGATTCATTAGCATAATGAAGAAGCCAAGGCTTGAACTTCAATTAATTCAGACTTGCTTAGTATTAAATTGGGACCAAGAAAAAAATAATTCTATAGAAGAGGTTCATGCTTCCTTTGTTGAGGTAAAGACAAATGATTTGATTCGTGATTTTATAAGAACTGAGTTAGTCAAGTCCATTGCTTCATATACTAGAAAAAGGTATGATAGGGCAAGTTCCATATTGATTTCTGATAATGGATTAGAACTTACCAGTATCATTCCTTTCTATTCCAAGGCAAAGATTCAATCACTTACCCAATGTCAAGAAACTATTGGTACCGATACATTGTTGAATTGAAATAAGAAAGGCCAATCTTAGATAATTTTGCCATCATCCAATTGTTCACGAGTTGGTCCATTCAATGGTTTGAAACATAATAATGTAATAAAAGAATCAGATCCCATAGTTAATTTAGTTTTTTTATGTGTTGTAGCAACAATAATCTCATTTCTTTCAATGGAGAGTGAGGATTTGCAAGAAAAAACGTGATTAGATTGGTAATAAAATAGAATCTTGAGTTGTGGACGGTGATTCCATTGATGATGAACAAAGAGAATTTTTGGTTCAGTTCTGTTGACCCCCTAATGGATTTTGATGAATACAAAACACTAGAGTATAATTCCATTTATCTTAACAATTTAATTGAGGAATTCATGTGTTTTATTAAGAATATTGTTAAGAAATGTCTAGGCAAGTTTCCATAATTTTTAAGGATTTATTGAAGAATTTTTGAGATGAAGAAAACAGATCAGGGACAGCCGAGACATCTCCGGATAGTCTCAGAGACTCTCTGGCACAAACAGGAAGAACTGGCACACTTGGAGACGTCCCCGGCACCTGGCGAGGCGTCTCGCAGGGTCGGAGTCGACTCTCTCAGTAGCAGAGTCGACTCTCTCAGTGGCGGCAGAAAGGCAGATTTCAAGTGATACGCGCGAGCCGTCCCCACAGTACGCGGAGTCGTCCCCGCAAGTTAAAAAGCTGAGTTTCCGAATCGTCCCCAGTGTAGCGGAGTCGGCTCTCTCAGGGTTTTCCAGAGAATGTCTTTTTCGTGACAAAGCAGCGGAGACGTCCCCTAAAAGAGCGGAGTCGACTCTCTCAGAGAATTCCAGAAGACATGTTTTTCGGAGATAAAGAAGCGGAGTCGTCCCCGAGGAAGCGGAGTCGTCCCCATGCAAAAAGCACGAACAAGCCGAGACGTCCCCGTAAAGTGCCGAGACGACCCTCTCAGAAAAACAGAAAAACAAGGATTCAAACCATTCATCAGCGGAGTCGTCCCCGTAAAGCGCCGAGTCGACCCCAAACAACGTCAAAAGTAAAATCTTGTAGCCGAGACGTCTCTCGTTGAAGCGGAGACGTCTCCGGAGCGCCTGGGACGTGACTGACAACTTTTGCAGGTTTGGTTTGAATTTCAAATCTCTTTTACTTTATCTCTAACGGCTATATTTGCTTTTTGGGCTATAAAAGGGACCTCTTAAGTGCTTCTCAAAAACTTCTCACCAACCCAAAGCAAGATCATTCAAGAGAGAAGAAAGAAAAAGAGGTTCAAGGGAGTTAGTGCATTCAAGTGAAGAAATCAAGTGCCTTCAAGCTTCCCAACTGATTTCAAGCTCGACTACTCTCTTCCTCTCGGGATTCAAAGCTCACACTCAAGCCTACGCGATCCACATCGGAAGAATCATCATTTCCCACGCTTCCAACGGCAAAAGGATTCTTCCGGGTTTTAAAGTTTATCATTGTTATATTTGCTTATTTAGAGCTTTCCAATCTTTTGTAAAACTCTTTCAATATCGTGCTTGTTTCAGTCAAGGAACTTGGAACAAGGGAAAGGCGTCCCAAGCCTAGGTGAAATTGGGGGTTATAGGGTTTGTTGTTAGCCCGGTGTAAAACAACGAGTTGGGTAGTGCACTCGCAAAACTACCGGACTGTAATCTTGGATTATAGTAGAAATTTTCAAAGGTGCTTTGGGGAGTGGATGTAGGAGCAGTGGAAGCTCCGAACCACTATAAAACCGTGTGTTTGCGATTGGTTGTTTTCATACCTCTATCTTTGCTTTAGTTCATTCATTTGTGCGTTTTACCTTTTAAATAGTCAAAAAGTTTTAAAACACCCAATTCACCCCCCTCTTGGGTGACCATCTCTGGGCAACAAGTGGTATCAGAGCGGGTGCTCTGTGTATTTCTTGAAAGACCTAACCGTCTTAGCCAAAGATCTAGATGGCAACACCCTTTAACAATGTTCCTGCTGAGGGGCAAGCAACCAATAGACCTCCACTCTTCAATGGGACAAATTATACCTATTGGAAGACTAGAATGAGGATCTTCATTCAAGCACAAGACTATGCCTTGTGGAGGGTTATAGTCAAGGGACCACAAGAACCATCACACATGGTTAATGACATTCAAGTTCCCAAACCTGAGGAGGATTGGGATGAGAATGATGATAGGATGGCTCAACTCAATTCTAGAGCCATGAACTCATTATTTTGTGCTCTAGATGTAAATGAGTTTAATAGAGTCTCCACATGTAGTTCCACTAAGAAAATATGGGATAGGCTTGAAGTTACCCACGAGGGTACAAATCAAGTCAAAGAGTCCAAAGTGAACATTCTAGTTCACAAATATGAGTTGTTTAAGATGGAACCCAATGAAACCATCACATGCATGTTTACACGCTTTACCGATATAATTAATGGTCTAAAGAGTTTGGGTAAATCTTATACTAATCCGGAACTTGTGAGTAAAATTCTCAGGTCTTTGCCGAAAGCATGGGAAGCAAAGGTCACGGCAATTGTAGAAGCCAAAGACCTCAACACCTTGGGACTAGAACAACTTTTGGGCTCATTGATGACGCATGAGCTCACGATGAAGCAACATGAAGATGATTTGCCAAAGAAGAAGACAATTGCACTCAAGGCTACTTCGAGTGTGTGTGAAGAAGAAAGTAGTGAGAGTGAGGAAGAAAGCGAGGACGAGGACTTGGGTTTGATAGTTAGGAAGTTTAAAAAATTCATGAGGAAAAAGAAACCCTTCCCAAGAAAAAAGTTTGGAGGAAGAAATGATTGGGAAAAAGAAAAAGAAAAAGAAAGAGACCCAATCATATGCTATGATTGCAAGAGACCGGGACACATTCGTTCCGAATGCCCTCAACAAAAGAAACATTTTGGAAAGAAGAAGAAGAAGGCATTGAAGGCAACATGGGATGATAGTGACACATCATCCTCCGAGGAAGAGAAGGAAGAGACCGCCAATTTGTGCTTCATGGCATTCGAAGACGACGAGGTATATCAAAATTCAACTATAAATTTTACTTTAGAAGAATTGTATGAAGCTTTTCAAGAACTTATGAGTGATTGTAGTATGTTAGGAGCAAAGAATAAAGAATTAAAAGCCTCCAATCTAAAACTAAAGGAAGATATTAAAAATCTATTGATTGAGAAAGAGAGCATTGAAAATGTTAACACCATTGATCTAGAAAACAAAAATTCAAAACTTAGCATTGAAAATGAAACGGCAAAAACACTAATTAAGGAATTGAATCTAAAAGTTAAATCTCTACTCAATAATAATACCTCACTTGCACAAAATGTTGAATCCCTTAAAAAGGACAAGGAAGAACTAGTTAAAGAAAATTTGAATCTTAAGAATGAGGTACATAAGTACAAACCAATTGTTGAAAAATTTACACAAAGCTCTGAAAAATTAAATCTTATTCTTTCAAATCAAAGAGCTGTTTTTAATAAAGCCGGATTAGGATATAAAACTAACAAGCAACAAAAGTATCTAAAGAATTTCTTTGTGAAAGCAAAAGATGTCAAAACTGAAAAACCTACATGCTTTCATTGTAAAAAAGGTGGACATAAAGCCTACTCTTGTATTCAAAGAAAGATCCAAACTAACAAGAGTACATTTGTAAAAGCTAAAAACGTAACTAAAGTATGGGTGCCTAAGGGAACCAACTACACTAACCACGAAGGACCCAAGAAGACTTGGGTACCTAAGAGCCTCACATAATCATTTTGCAGGTATGCCTTGCAACCGGGAATAAAAAGAGAATGTGGTATCTTGATAGTGGTTGCTCAAGGCATATGACCGGTGACAAGAGTCTCTTAGTCACCTTGAAATCAAAAGAAGGAGGAGTAGTCACATTTGGAGACAATGCTAAAGGTCAAATAATTGGTGTTGGTAAAATCTCCATATCACCCTTCTCTTTTATTGACAATGTATTGTTAGTTAATGGACTAAAACATAATTTATTAAGTATAAGTCAATTTTGTGACAAGGGCTTTAAAGTGTCATTTGAATCATCACTATGCATAATTAGTAGTCCAATTGACAATGAGATCATACTCACAGGACATAGGCATGGAAATGTTTATATGGTAGATCTTGATGATCTCCCCATGAAGGATGGCCAATGTCTTGTAGCCATGGATCCCAAAGTCAATGAGACTAGTTGGTTATGGCATCGTAGGTTAGGACATGCTAGCATGGATTTAATTTCTAAATTGATTACAAAAGATCTAGTCAAAGGACTACCAAAGATAGATTTCGAAAAGAACAAAATTTGTGCTGCATGTCAATTAGGGAAACAAACGAGAAGCTCTTTCAAGCCTAAAAACATAGTCTCAACAACAAAACCCTTAGAACTAATTCACATGGATTTATTTGGACCCACTAGAACTGCTAGTCTAGGGGGTAAGAGATTTGGTCTTGTAATTGTTGATGATTTTTCACGCTTTACATGGGTTTCATTTCTTGCACATAAAGATGAGTCCTTTCCCGCTTTTATCAAGTTTCATAATAGAGTTTCGAATGAACTCAATCTTAAACTAAAAGCAATTAGGAGTGATCATGGTACCGAGTTTGAAAATCAGCACTTTGAAAAGTTTTGTGACGAAAATGATATCAATCATAATTTCTCGGCCCCTAGGACACCCCAACAAAATGGGGTGGTAGAAAGGAAGAATCGCACACTAGCAGATATGGCTCGTACCATGTTGTGCGAATCGGATCTACCAAAATATTTTTGGGCTGAAGCAATAAATACTGCATGTCACATTTTAAACCGTGCATTAGTTAGATCTATTTTAAAGAAAACACCTTATGAGCTAATAAAAAATAAGAAGCCCAATATAAGTTACTTTCATGTGTTCGGTTGTAGGTGTTTTATTTTAAACAATGGAAAGGACAATCTAAGCAAATTTAGTGCTAAATCAGATGAGGGGATCTTCTTAGGTTATTCCTCATCTAGTAGAGCATACAGGGTCTTCAACAAGAGAACTCTCGTTGTTGAAGAATCCATTCATGTTGTTTTTGATGAAGCTAATGGAGATTCTTCTAGAAAAGAAGAAGATGGTGATGCAGGTATACTTGAAGACCGAATGAAGGAATTCTCCATACAAGACAAACAACATGAGGATGAGATCAAAGAAGATACAATTCAGCAAGATGAAGAAGATCAACCTCCATTGAGAAATCAAGATCTTCATAAGGAATGGAGGTATGCACATGGTCATCCAAAGGATCTAATTCTTGGTGATCCTTCACAAGGGGTAAGGACAAGATCCTCTCTAAGAAATACTAGTAATTATCTTGCTTTCGTTTCACAAATAGAGCCTAAATCACTAGAAGAAGCCGAAAAAGATGTTAATTGGATGAATGCTATGCAAGAGGAATTAAACCAATTTCAAAGAAATGAAGTTTGGACTTTAATGAAAAGACCCCCTAATGTTTCAATCATAGGCACCAAATGGGTATATAGAAATAAACTAGATGAAGATGGAGTAGTAATAAGTAACAAAGCTAGGCTAGTGGCCAAAGGCTATAATCAGGAGGAAGGAATAGATTTTGATGAAACTTTTGCTCCTGTTGCTAGGTTAGAGGCTATTAGACTACTTTTGGCATATGCATGCTTCATGGACTTTAAACTCTATCAAATGGATGTAAAAAGTGCATTTCTAAATGGTTATATAATGGAGGAAGTTTATGTAGGACAACCTCCAGGCTTTGAAAACCACTTACATCCAGATTACGTTTATAAATTGCATAAAGCATTGTATGGGCTTAAGCAAGCTCCTAGGGCATGGTATGAAAGATTAAGTAATTTCCTAATTGAAAATAAATTTAAGAGAGGAAATGTAGACAAAACCCTCTTCATTAAAAGAAAAGGAAATGACTTATTGCTTGTGCAAATTTATGTGGATGATATAATTTTTGGTGCTACTAATGATAGCCTTTGTCAAGAGTTTGCCAAGCTTATGCAGGGAGAATTTGAAATGAGCATGATGGGTGAGCTCAACTTCTTCCTTGGGCTACAAATAAAACAATCAGAGGAAGGCATCTTCATCAGTCAATCCAAATATATCAAGGAAATGTTGGAAAAATTCAAGATGAAGGATGCAAAGGAAATTAGCACACCCATGGGCTCAAGTTGCAAGCTTGACAAAGATGAAAAAGGTAAAAGTATAGACTGCAAATTGTACAGAGGTATGATAGGCTCTTTACTTTACCTTACTGCTAGTAGGCCAGATATATTATTCAGTGTTTGCATGTGTGCTAGATACCAAGCATGTCCTAAGGAATCACATTTGCAAGCTGTTAAAAGAATTTTTAGATATCTAGTAGGGACATCTAATGTAGGCTTATGGTATTCTAAACAATCTGACATAAATTTAATTGCTTATTCCGATGCTGATTTTGCCGGATGCAAACTCGACAGAAAAAGCACAAGTGGCACATGTCAATTCTTGGGTGCTAATTTGGTTTCTTGGTTTAGCAAGAAACAGAATTCAGTTGCCTTGTCCACAGCTGAGGCTGAGTACATTGCAGCTGGAAGCTGTTGTGCCCAAGTTCTTTGGATTAAGCAACAACTTGAAGACTTCGGCATCAAAATGGACAACATACCAATTAAATGTGATAATACAAGTGCAATTAATTTAACAAAAAATCCTGTCCAACACTCTAAATCAAAGCATATAGAGATTAGACATCATTTTATTAGGGATCATGTGCTGAAAAATGATGTGATGATTGAATATGTATGTACTGAAAATCAATTGGCCGATATCTTTACAAAGCCCCTTTGTAAAGATAGGTTCAACTTCTTAAGAAATGCTTTGAGCTTGTATGACCCTAGCAAATAAATTCAACTTGTATTGCAATGCCTTGCTACTCAAAAGACTAGTAATCCACCTCAAGGTCAACATAAGTGAAAGCATGAATCCATCTAAGCTAAATGACGAACTGTTTGACTTTCCGGAGGATGGTTACCCTCCCTTGGACTCTTCATAGAGATATTTTCAGAGCCTATTTCATAGGTATTCGAAATTTGGTCAAACATTCCTCATTTCAACATTAATAATTCAAAAATTATTATCAAACCTCTATAGGATGTATTATTAAGGGGGAGGATCACAAACAAACTCATTCTGTATTCACCTAAAGAAATCATAATTAGTGTGATTAAATGAAACAAATTGGGAAAAGATAAAAATCAGTCTGAAATTTTTCAGTGCCGGAGACGTCTCTGGCAAATCGCAGAGATGTCCCCCCCGGCGAGACGTCTCGCCTTAGTCGCGGAGACGTCTCGGGGACCGAACGAGGGTTTTTTTAAAATAGGTCGAAACAGCTCGAGCCGACCCGAGCTATCCCTTTCATCCCCGACAAAAACAAAAACCCTAGCCTCCATTTTCTCTCCAACACAAACCCTAGCCTCTTTCTCCTCATTTCCCTAGGTTTTCCATTCAATGGCACCTAAAAGAGCTAGGAGGACCGGTGGGAGGCGTCCTAGGGCAGCGGCCGACGGTGAGGAACGAAGGGAAGAACCTTCCGCGCCGTCTCCTCCGGTTGCTCCGCCAACCACGACCATTTCCTGTGCAAATCGCACAGTGACGACCGGTAGGTACATAGACTTTGCATTTCTAGATAGTGAGGGGTTCTCTATTGGAGAGAGACTCCGTGCCCAAGGGTGGGAATACCCTCAATACTTCGACCTACCCCGGCCTTGTTAGAGAAATGTTTAGTAATATGGCCTTAGGGGACTTAGGGTACACTGCATATGTCCGGGGGACATTGGTAGAAATTAATGAGGATATTCTATCCACTGTTCTGCAAATTCCTAAAGATGGTGAGGCTCCGACCTCACATCCCCAAAGGGAAATAGCCCTAAACTTGCTTCTAGGAAGAGAGGACTGCGGCCCTCTTGATGTAGTCAACTCCCAAGACCTAAATGCCGAAATGAGACTACTTCTAAGTATTGTCAACCGGGTCTTGTTTCCTAAAACCGGTCGCTTCGATTTTGTTTCGGAGCGAGATTTAGTTATCATGCACCATATCCTACTAGGGATTCCTCTAAACCTCCCTAGACTCATGTTGAACTACATTGCTACATGTCATAGGTATTCTAGGTTTAGCATACCTTATGGGATGATCCTTACCCTACTCTTCAAACATTTCAAAGTACCCATTCCAGAAAATGAGCCTGTAAAACCCTTGAGAAACACCGACTATTATAATGAGAGCACAATGCGTAGAATGGAGTTTCACAAGGTAGATGGGTCATGGGTCAAGGTACCAAAGAGAAAAGCTCAAACCCTAGAGCCTGAGCTCCCACTTCAGGAGCCTGACCATCACTCTCCTCCACATAGCCATATGGATTATCCTGATGTACCCTCCAGCTCAGCTGGACCTTCCACATCCATGCCACCACCTCCTCCAGTCAGTGGGCCCTTCTCCCTATCCGAAGACCAGATGCGCACTTTAGCATCTGTGATATGCCAGCAAATGAGGGAGGAAATGAGATCGATGATCTCTACTGAGTTGGCCCCCATCAGAGCTTCACATGAAGGGATTCTACAAGAGCTGAAGGAAATTAGAGCTCAAATAGAAGCTACAGCGCAAGAACTAGTTGGTGTGAGTGCCACCCAAACCTTCAGATCCATCGAGCTAAAGGATGACTTGAGGAGCATCTCAAATAGCCTTCAAGAGTTGACAAGCCCTGGAGGAAATGTGGGCACCTTGGTTGCCTAACTTAGAGGAAGAATTGAAAGGGCAACCATAGAATTTGAAGCACTAGTGGCAGCCTTCCATCAGTCACAGGGAGATCAATTCAGAACACTGCTAGATTCCATCAATGCTTTCATAGATGCAGCTGCTAGGGCTTATGAGCAACGTCGCCGATGAGGGACATTTTGTAGACATCTAGGGATCTTCTTTTTGTAAACCCTAGGCTATTTTGAAACACTTTTTGTATTAAAAATCAATACTTGTAATGATTTCTTCTCTTAACTTTGTACTGACTTCAAAGGTTTACAATGATACATGAATACAATTTCTTTTGAAACTTTGTGTACATTGCTAACTCTGTGTATGTGATTCTGTGATTGTGATGTGCCATAAAAATCTCATAGCATGCCTTAAGTGGTAAAATTTAACACAACTTATCAATGCATATGACACAGGGGGAGCACATCTTGTGATAACTATGAGTAACAAAAAGAGGAGTCTGAAATGAATACCAAAACAAAGGGGGAGTGATATGTGTTAGCATCCCTCATATGCCATGAAAATTTCGAAATAATTTTCAGATTGCAGCGGAAAAATATATGCGGGATCCGTTCATCGCATGAACGTATTTCAAAACCTTTCATTTGTAGATAGATTAGAATTAAATTATTTTAAACCATTTTAAAATCATTAAAAAGATCAGATCTTCACCTTGTGCGGGTAGATGGTCTCCGCAAATCTGATTCACGTGGATTTGTAGAAGGTTCGATGAAAACCGCACACGCGTCCGGCCTCTACGGTTATCCACACGAGGTAATGATTCGATCGAAGCCTATGTATCTCCCCGTGGTGCTAGCTCCCTTGCAGAGATGGCTTTTGATGGCTGAAGTCCTCTCTTTACTATCAACTCTTGAATGCCAAAAAGGAGGAGGTAGAAGAAGGATGGATCAAGGAACAAAAACAAAGCCCTTGCAGCCTTTTCTTTTCTCATACGCTAGACCCAAGGAAGAGGAAGAAGAAGGCGCCACCACCCTTTCTTTTTCTCCCTTTTCTCTTGCAGCTGGAAGGAGGAATGAAGGGAAGAGAGGTTCTCACGAAATGCCCAAGAAAAGCATCAAAAATTCTGGCCGAAATCACCTCTCCATTTTGAAATGCAAAGGGATAAAGATGAGCTCCTATTTTTTAGGAGCTCATCCTTATCTCTATTTCATGCCACCTAGGAGGGGCGTGCTCCCTTCCTTTTTCTCCCACGCATGGCTCAAAGAGAGGGGCATATTCCCCTCCCTCTTATCCATTTAAATCTGCCACTTAATCAAATTAATGGGTGATTTAATTTGGGTCTAGTGCATGAGTCCAATCCTAGTCAAAATAGGACTTGTATGAACCCATTTCAATTTCCTCCTTATCCTAATCTAATTAGGATTTAATTGAACCATGACTCTATTGAACTCTTCAATCCTAATCCAATTAGGAGTCATGAAATTAATTAGATTAAATTTAAAATTAATTAGGACTTAAGAAAATCCTAATCTAATCAGGACTTGTTCAATTTTCAGCCCTAAGACAATTAGGACTTTAGAAATCCTATTCCAAATAGGATTCTAATTTAATTTGAAATCCTAATCCAATTAGGACTTCATAAATCCCACTCCAAGTAGGACTCATGATCAAGTCCAATTAATTAAATCCAATTAATTAAATTAAATTGCAATCCGATTGCAATTAATCCTTCTTCTAACCACTAACTCTTAGCAGGTTTTCATTTATCAATCTAATTGATTATTTGTGATTCCTAATCACATTCAACCATCGGATCGGTCATTACCTCTAATGTGTGTGACCCCATAGGTTCTATTCTGACTGGTAGTGAGATATATTGCGATCTCTATCACAATATCGTTGAAAACTCCTTTCAATGGGTTGAAACAATTTCAACTCAACTCATCAGGGTTTATCGACCATCAAGATGATCCCTGTGAGTCTCACCATCCACCAGTGACACCTAGCAGTATGTAGTGGCCACCCAGCAGAATAGAATGATGAACCTTTAGGTGCAGTTATCGTATGATACAGTCCTTCTATCGTGGATCCCTACAGACCGGAGGTTATGGATAACTCGTCAAACCCCGTCGTCTGTCATATGTCTAGATTTATTCGACTTGAGTTCGATAGTGGAAAACTCTTTGTCCACTGTATATTATTGCCCTGGCCAAGGTCTTAGAACTCTGTCTAATAAATCACATAGGATCACTCCTCTTCTATCAAGGTCGATAGATTCCATGTAAGTGCATACCCTACTCCTACAGTGAACCTACTGCAGCCAATCTACACAACAAGGACCCATATGACTAGAGACCATGTATATGTGCAGTCAAACTACAATAACCTCACTGTGAGTAGCCGAAGCACCGCAGGTCAAAGGACCAGTCACACTACTGCAACATCAAGTAAGTCACTGACGAGTGGATAGACATCCAAGTGACTTCTTGTCTTGGTCACGCTCAGTACCCTTGTTCTCTAACAAGCACCTGCACTCTCACTTCAGTGTCCCTACACTGTGGACTCGAGTCTCGTCCATCCATAAGGAAAGCGATCTGTGCACTGATCGGATCGATCACCGTCCTCGTGATGATCCATTGATCAGGAGCATTTAGAAATTAATCACCAATGATACATGGCTCAAATTCTCAACTCTTGAGAATATGTATCATCATCTTATTAATTTTTTGGACGATTCATAGACACATAAACAATATGAATGAAAAGATGCCCATTTATTATTCAATAATAATAAAGTCAAGTACAAATTTATGTCTCAGAGAAAATAATGTGTCTGCCAGATTGGCTTCTAGGGCATACATCTAACAATCTCCCACTTGCACTAAAGCCAATCAGCCATATATCTAAGTCCCATCTTCTCAAGGTGGGCTTCAGTCTTCTGCTGACTTAGCTGTTTAGTGAGCGGGTCTGCCACGTTGTCCGCGGAGTCTACTCTCTGTACCTCGACATATTTCTTCTCGAGATAGTCGCGTATGAGGTGGAAACGCCGCTCTATATGCTTGGATTTCTAATGAGACCTTGGCTCCTTAGCGAGAGCTATGGCGCCATTATTATCGCAGTAGAGTGTGATGGCATCTGATGGCATTACATCTAGCTCTGCAATGAATTTCTTGAACCAGAGGCTTCCTTTGCAGCTTCAGAGGCGGCGATATACTCAGCTTCCATGGTAGAATCAGCAATGATCGGTTGTTTGGAACTCTTTCAATTTACCGTACCACCATTGCACAAGAACACATGTCCAGATGTAGACTTTCTATCATTAATATCAGTCATAAAGTCTGAATCTGTGTATCCTTCTACCTTTAACTCCGATGCTCCTCCAAAGACCAAGAACAAATCTTTAGTTCTTCTTAAGTACTTAAGAATGTTCTTCACAGCTGTCCAGTGCTCTTCGCTTGGATTCGACTGATATCTGCTAGTGACACTCACAGCAAGGGCTATATCAGGTCGTGTACATAGCATGGCATACATGAGGCTCCCTATTGCAGAAGCATAAGGAATCCTGCTCATGCGTTGAATCTCTTCAGATGTATTGGGGCACATCTTTTTGGAGAGATGAATCCCATGCCTAAGGGGTAATAGACCCCTCTTGGAGTTTTCCATACTGAACCTCTTCAGTACCTCCTCTATGTACATCTTCTGTGATAGGCCAAGCAACCTCTTAGATCTATCTCTATAGATCTTAATCCCCAAAATGTAGGATGCTTCCCCAAGGTCTTTCATGGAGAACTCTTTTGACACCCAGACCTTGACCGAGGTTAGCATGGGAACATCATTCCCAATCAAGAGGATGTCATCCACGTACAGTACGAGGAACACGACAGCACTCCCACTAACCTTCTTGTAAACACACGGTTCCTCTTCGTTCTTGATGAAATCAAATGATTTGATCGCATCATTGAAACGAGTATTCCAACTCCGAGATGCTTGCTTTAGTCCATAGATAGACTTTTGCAGCTTGCAGACCTTGTGATCTCCATCATTGGAAGTGAAACCCAAAGGCTGCTCCATATAGATATCTTCATCAAGATATCCATTCAGGAAAGCAGTTTTCACATCCATCTGCCATATTTCATAATCATGAAACGCTGCGATGGCAAGCAATGTTCGAATGGATTTTAGCATGGCTACAGGTGAAAAAGTCTCCTGATAGTCAATGCCTTCGCGCTGACTATACCCTTTCGCCACTAGCCTTGCCTTATAGGTCTCTACCTTCCCATCCGAACCTATCTTCCTTTTATAGATCCATTTGCATCCAATAGGTACTATACCTTCTGGTGGATCTACTAAGGTCCAGACTTGGTTGGAATACATGGAGTCTATCTCTGACTTCATGGCTTCCAGCCATTTTTCGGAATCGATATCTGATATCGCCTCGTTGTAGGTCTTGGGATCCTGTACATGTTCCCTATCTCCCATGAGGAATATTTCCTCGGTGTCCTCTACTAGTATACCTAAGTATCTATCGGGAGGATGGGAGACCCTACTAGATCTACGAGGTGGAGGAGATACTACGTGTACTGGCTCTGTATGAATAGGTTCTATAGGATCCATGACTCGTTGCTTTTCAGAGACTCTCTCTTCAAGCTCAATTTTTCGTACACTGCCTCTATCAAGGATAAACTGTTTTTCCAAGAAGACGGCATGTCGGCTCACAAATACATTGTGATCCTCTGAGACGTAAAAATTGTATCCTAATGACTCTTTAGGATATCCAATGAAACGAGCACTTATGGTCCTAGACTCTAACTTGTCCGCCTGTAGTCGCTTGACGTGGGCCGGACATCCCCAAATCTTGAGATGACCAAGACTCGGCTTCTTACCATGCCATATCTCATACGGTGTGGTAGGAACGGATTTAGAGGGAACTCTATTCAATAAATAAATTGCGGATAATAAGGCATCTTCCCAAAGAAACATAGGTAGATCAGTGAAGCTCATCATGGATCGGACCATATCCAATAGAGTCCGATTCCTCCTCTCTGACACCCCGTTGAGTTGAGGTGTACCCGGAGGCGTCTATTGTGAGACTATGCCATTCTCCTTGAGATAGTCCCGGAATTCTCCACTAAGGTATTCTCCTCCTCGATCTGATCGAAGAACCTTAAGGGTTTTTTCAGTCTATTTTTCTACTTCATTTCTGAACTCTTTGAACTTTTCAAAAGACTCAGATTTGTATCTCATAAGATACACATACCCATTATCGTGAATAGTCATCGGTAAAGGTAATGAAGTATGAATAACGACCCCTGGCTAGCACATCGAATGGGCCACACACATCAGTGTGTACCAGGGTAAGTATTTCAGTGGTCCTCTCCCCATGTCCTACAAAGGGTAATCTAGACATTTTTCCTTGAAGACAAGACTCACAAACTGGATATGACTCGAAAGTCAATGGGCCAAGAAGCCCATCTTTCTCCATTTTGTTCATTCTGTCCTCTCCAATATGGCCAAGCCTGAGGTGCCACAAATACTTCTGGTTTATCTCATCTCTGGATCTTTTAGATCCTATGGCACTCACTACTTGCTCAGACACATTCACAGACACATCAATATGCAAGTGATAGAGACTATCAATCATGAAACCATGTGCAACTAATTTATTTCTGAAATAAATTGAACAGCAGTCTTTATCAAAGGTCAAAACATGACCATCCTGTGCTAAACACGAAACAGAAATCAAATTTCTGCTAGCAGCAGGGACATAATAACAGTCTCTAAGCAATAAACTAAATCCAGACGGTAATCGCAGTGGGTAGGTGCCCACAGCTACAGCAGCAACTCTTGCCCCGTTGCCAACCCGAAGGGTCACTGCACCTTCCGCCAGCCTCCTACTTTCCTTTAGACCCTGCATAGTAGTGCACAAATGAGCACTAGAACCAGAATCTATAACCCAACTAGAAGTAGAAGAAACCGTAAGGTTAGTTTCAATTACGAGCAAGTCTAACATACCTTCAGAAGGTGTGTCCTTTTTGTTCTTCAGGCTCTCGAGGTATGAAGGGCAGTTCCTTTTCCAATGGCCGTTGACGTTGCAGTGGAAACATTTTCCTTTATCATTAGCCTTTTTCTTATGAACTTCCTTCTTAGGCTTTTTGTCTTTCTTGTGCTTCTTTGCAGACTTCTTTTTCTTCCAAGTAGACTTTCTCTTGGAACCAGAAGTCAGCTCAGCAGCCAGAACAGAGCCCCTTGAACCTTTCAAGGCCCCTTCAGCAGTTACCAACATGTTCAACAACTCGGTCTTCGTGCATTCAATTTTATTCATATGGTAGTTTACTATAAACTGACCAAATGAATCAGGAAGGGATTGCAGGATCAGATCTATCTGCAGTTCCTTATGCATGGACATACTGAGCTTCTCAAGCTCCTCGAGGTCCTTGATCATAGTCAGACAATGATCATGGACAGACTGCCCCTCGCGCATCTTTGCCTTGAAGAGCCTCTTGGACACTTCAAAGCGTGCAGTGCGGCTCTGCTCACCATACAACTCTTGCAGGTGAGCCAGTATTTCCCTAGCAGTCTTTATGTTCTCATGCTGGCATTGAAGTTCGTTAGTCATGGATGCCATGATATAGCACTTGACCCTAATGTCGTCATCAGTCCACTTCTGATGCGTCTCACGCTGATCATCAGTAGGACGTGCTGGTAGCCTAGGGATATCATTCTCGAGCACATACCCTATTTTCTCATAATTCAGAACAATTTTCAGATTCCTAAGCCAGTCTTTATAGTTGGTTCCGGTCAGTCTGTTGGTCTCAAGGATTCGGGTCAAAGGGTTTGAAGCTGACATTGTGATCTATAGAGAGTAAAGATTCTAGTTAGACTTTGTACTTGAACTTAATTTGTTCTAGGGACTTTTAAAACAAATATGTTCCCACTATTTTCTCGAATCCCTCATACTCCCCTGATGGAGAAACGAAAACCCTACGCGACTAGGATTTTTAGTGGGTACTGCGGTCTCACCGATTTACATGCCGCCTCACCTAACAGTTATTGGTGACATATAAATGGATGAGTGTACAACTCTTGTACAATGCTTCTCAAGCATATTGCAGTGGTACTTGGTCTCTAAGTGATGAAGACCTCACCTAACAGTTATTGGTCCCATTACTTAGTTAAGTCAGACCCACCGTATAACCGCGGAAATAAAGTCGTCATTGGGTCCTCACCTAACAGTTATTGGTGCCCAACCCCACCTTTACCCCACAACATCTCATGTCTAATAGAGAGGTCCAGTCCCCCGATGCAACTTGCCCACTGTGTCCAGCCGAGACAAATCAACACTGAAAAGACCTTAGCAGCTCTACTACGGTGGAAGACCTATGGACTTAATATTGCATAATCAAGTCTTAGTGTTTGCAACTTGAGTTCTTCATAAGAGGTAATCGAACAATTGGCCAGGTAAGCAGGTGGGAGGCTCCCCTTACTCAGAGAGTAAGGTCCTAATTAAGTAACCACCTTATAGGCTTGCCTAGACACCAATTAGATCAATTAATCTAATATGACTAACTTATGTTGGTTCACCCTCGACTGATTAGGGAGGTTTCGATTTAGGTCTCACTCGATCGCGTATTCACATCTCATGCAAATATAAATCTACCCGCATAAACATAAGCATTAAACATCCAGGCATTTATCAAAAATAAAATTAAATGGTGATGATCATGGATCCAGGATGGGGTCATTTTACAAGCACATGCACGTCAATTGGTTTGATCGTCTTCAACTCTTGACTCGATCTTGATCCTCTAGGTCCAATTATGATCAACTCCTTGATCCATCTTCAATCAACCCTTGATCTCGATCCGCGCATGTTGAGCTTGTTGATGTACATATCGATCAACCATCGACGTGCATCACACATCACAGATTACATCCTAGATTGCTTTAAAAATTAAATAAAAATAAAAATAAAATTACAACCCTTTTCATGAGACACGCAGGTCTCTAATACATGAATTTAAGATGCACACAGGCATCTAAAAATTAAAATTACATGCATCACAGAACATCGCAGAATATTACAGCACATTCAAAGGGTCCATCCATGATCATCACCATACGCATCACATGCATAAAAATTATTTTTCAGATCTGATATTTAACTGATTATTTCATCTCATGACTTGCTGATCATGCTAGATTTGACTCTAAATATTTGTAATCACATTATCAAAGCTTTAGAATCATTAATCTAAGCATCTAAAAATTAGTATGCAGAAAAATCAGCAAGCTGAAAATTCTGCATACATAAATTTCAGCAAGCCTAATCCCTTAAATTTCAGATCTAAAATGCCTTGAAAAATTTAATTCTAATCTTAATCTACATAACCATAGCTCTGATACCACTGTTAGCATCCCTCATATGCCATGAAAATCTCGAAATAATTTTCAGATTGCAGCGGAAAAACATATGCGGGATCCGTTCATCGCATGAACGTATTTCAAAACCTTTCGTTTGTAGATAGATTAGAATTAAATTATTTTAAACCATTTTAAAATCATTAAAAAGATCAGATCTTCACCTTGTGTGGGTAGATGGTCTCCGCAAATCTGATTCACGTGGATTTGTAGAAGGTTCGATGGAAACCGCACACGCGTCCGGCCTCTACGGTTATCCACACGAGGTAATGATTCGATCGAAGCCTACGTATCTCCCCGTGGTGCTAGCTCCCTTGCAGAGATGGCTTTTGATGGCTGAAGTCCTCTCTTTACTATCAACTCTTGAATGCCAAAAAGGAGGAGGTAGAAGAAGGATGGATCAAGGAACAAAAACAAAGCCCTTGCAGCCTTTTCTTTTCTCATACGCTAGACCCAAGGAAGAGGAAGAAGAAGGCGCCACCACCCTTTCTTTTTCTCCCTTTTCTCTTGCAGCTGGAAGGAGGAATGAAGGGAAGAGAGGTTCTCACGAAATGCCCAAGAAAAGCATCAAAAATTCTGGCCGAAATCACCTCTCCATTTTGAAATGCAAAGGGATAAAGATGAGCTCCTATTTTTTAGGAGCTCATCCTTATCTCTATTTCATGCCACCTAGGAGGGGCGTGCTCCCTTCCTTTTTCTCCCACGCATGGCTCAAAGAGAGGGGCATATTCCCCTCCCTCTTATCCATTTAAATCTGCCACTTAATCAAATTAATGGGTGATTTAATTTGGGTATAGTGCATGAGTCCAATCCTAGTCAAAATAGGACTTGTATGAACCCATTTCAATTTCCTCCTTATCCTAATCTAATTAGGATTTAATTGAACCATGACTCTATTGAACTCTTCAATCCTAATCCAATTAGGAGTCATGAAATTAATTAGATTAAATTTAAAATTAATTAGGACTTAAGAAAATCCTAATCTAATCAGGACTTGTTCAATTTTCAGCCCTAAGACAATTAGGACTTTAGAAATCCTATTCCAAATAGGATTCTAATTTAATTTGAAATCCTAATCCAATTAGGACTTCATAAATCCCACTCCAAGTAGGACTCATGATCAAGTCCAATTAATTAAATCCAATTAATTAAATTAAATTGCAATCCGATTGCAATTAATCCTTCTTCTAACCACTAACTCTTAGCGGGTTTTCATTTATCAATCTAATTGATTATTTGTGATTCCTAATCACATTCAACCATCGGATCGGTCATTACCTCTAATGTGTGTGACCCCATAGGTTCTATTCTGACTGGTAGTGAGATATATTGCGATCTCTATCACAATATCGTTGAAAACTCCTTTCAATGGGTTGAAACAATTTCAACTCAACTCATCAGGGTTTATCGACCATCAAGATGATCCCTGTGAGTCTCACCATCCACCAGTGACACCTAGCAGTATGTAGTGGCCACCCAGCAGAATAGAATGATGAACCTTTAGGTGCAGTTATCGTATGATACAGTCCTTCTATCGTGGATCCCTACAGACCGGAGGTCATGGATAACTCGTCAAACCCCGTCGTCTGTCATATGTCTAGATTTATTCGACTTGAGTTCGATAGTGGAAAACTCTTTGTCCACTGTATATTATTGCCCTGGCCAAGGTCTTAGAACTCTGTCTAATAAATCACATAGGATCACTTCTCTTCTATCAAGGTCGATAGATTCCATGTAAGTGCATACCCTACTCCTACAGTGAACCTACTGCAGCCAATCTACACAACAAGGACCCATATGACTAGAGACCATGTATATGTGCAGTCAAACTACAATAACCTCACTGTGAGTAGCCGAAGCACCGCAGGTCAAAGGACCAGTCACACTACTGCAACATCAAGTAAGTCACTGACGAGTGGATAGACATCCAAGTGTGAGGATGATAGTGTTATTTTGATGATTAATAAGTAATTATCTAGATCATGCTATAAGTTAAATTGATACTTCATTTATAAGTTCATTACTCTCAGTACATTTGTTTAATTGAAAATATATATATGGTCTTGTTCATTTGGATGAATCTAACCTTGAGAATGCAGCAAAGTGTGGATTGAGTCGACCCATAGGTTGATTGGGTCGACCCCGGCACATCTAGGAATCATCTGGCACACTCCTGCAAAAACAGCACAAATGAACAGTGAGTTGGGTCGACCCAAGGTAAGCATGAGTCGACCCAACCTCCAAAGAACCTTAAAACGCAAAGAAGAATGCTCTCTGGATTCACTGAGAGGGTCGACCCACACAGTGGTTGAGTCGACCCAAGCTTGAGTCGACCCAAACTCTGAGAGGGTCGACCCAAAGGGCAAGACAGAAAGACAGACAGAAAACGGTTCTCTGGAATTACTGAGAGGGTCGACCCAAGAAGAATTTGAGTCGACCCAAGTGAACTTTGAGTCGACCCAAAGAATGGTTGGGTCGACCCATGGGAAGAAAGGCTGAAATTGAGGTTTCTGTGGTTACTGAGAGGGTCGACCCAAGAAATGGTTGAGTCGACCCAAGGCAAAGTTGGGTCGACCCAAGGACAGGTTGAGCCGACCCAAACACGGGCTGAACAGTAACGGCTAGTTCTGCAGATGTACTTTCTGTCCTTCCCAAGGTATGTAACGGCTAGTTTTTCAAATCTGACGAATGGGGCTTGTCCAAGGAAGGTTGAAAACTATTTAAAGGGGCACTATTCATCAGAGGAAACAACTTTTGAGTGGGATATCAAAGAAAACACAAGAAAACAAAAGAGCCCTAATCTCCTTCATCAAGAGCTTCATTCAAGAATCAAAGAAAGGGATTGAGCACATTCAAAGAGGCATCAAGAGCTCCTTCCCTCCTTGAAGAGTGAAGCTTCCTTGACAAAGAAGAGCAAAGCGACTTCAAAGCGATAATTTCTTTCTAACTCTTCTTTGTAGTTCATATTGCTTTATATGCTCATTTAGGAGTTTAAATCTTTTCTTTTCATTTGTTTTAAATACTTTGTAAAGGTTCGTTGGTAAGCCCGCAAAACCAACAAAGGTTTTTGGTAAACCCGGAAAACCAAAGTTGTATAGGTTCGTTGGTGAGCCCGCAAAACCAACAAGGTTTTTGGTGAACCCGGAAAACCAAAGTTGTATAGGTTCGTTGGTGAGCCCGTAAAACCAACAAGGTTTTTGGATTGTGAGCCCGGAAAACAATCCAACTGTAATCCGCGGGATTATAGTGAATTCCCAAGGGGACGCTTGGGGAGTGGACGTAGGTGCTAAGGAGAGCACCGAACCACTATATATTGTTGTGTTTGTGTTGTGCTTGTGCTTACGTTTATTCTTGCATCATCTTCTATCTTTGCACTAGTTTAAATCATTCAAATAGTTTAAGGAAGCATCCACCGCACTTAATTAAGAAAACGTTTAAAGCACCAAAATTTAGAAGAAACCAATTCACCCCCCCTCTTGGCTTGTCACCTTGGGCAACAAGTGGTATCAGAGCAAGGTGCTCTAATAGTACTCATTGATCTCACAATCAAGAGTTAAAGATCATGACAACCCAAGTGGGATATTCTATGAGTGAGGGACAATTAATTGATAGACCTCCACTATTTAATGGCATAAATTACACATATTGAAAAGCACGCATGCGTATTTTCATTCAAGCACATAACTATGATTTATGGAGTATTATAGTCAATGGGCCACACACAAGCACTAATCATGATAAAGAAATGGCTCAACAAAATTCAAAAGCAATGAAGCTGCTATATTGTGCATTAGATGAGAATGAGTTTAATTGCATATCTTCTTGCATAACTGCTAAAGACATATGGAATATGCTTGAAGTTAAGTATGAATGCACTAACAAATCTGAAACATCATGTGTAGAAGAAGAGCAGCATCATATTGCAAATTCATGCTTAATGGCACATGAAGATGAGATATATGAGGTACATGCTAAAACTAAAAACGATTTTACATTTGATGAACTTCATGATGTCTTTTCTGATTTGTATTTAGAACATAAGAAACTTATTTGTAGGAACAAGAACTTGAAGAATGAAAATCAAATCCTAATAGATGAAAAACTAAAACTGACTAATGAAATTGAAATCTTAATTAAAGAAAATAAAGAACTAAATCAGAGAAATCAACTTCTCACTGAAAGCCATGATAAACTTAAGAAAAACAATGAATTGCTTTCAGAAGATAATGAAAAATTAACTAAAGAAGTTGATAATTTGAAACCTACTGTTGAAAGATTCACTCTCAGCTCTGAAAAACTGAATTTAATGATAGAAAATTTAAGAGCTGTATATGACAAAGTTGGATTGGGATATCAACCTTGGTACACTCAAAAATCTTTCGAGAATATATTTCTTAAATCCTCCACTATTCATCCTAAAACAATTTTTCACAAATCTGGTAAAACTAATAAACAGAAACAGAAAACTGAAAATTCATTATCTGTTTTTGCTAAATCTATGTTGTTTAAATCTAGCAAGAGTATGCAGAAGTATATTACTTGTAATCCTAAAACCTGCAAACTAAGAGACAAAATAGCTATTAAGAAAATATGGGTTCCAAAAGGAACAATAATAGCTAACCTACAAGGACCCAAAAGAGCTTGGGTTCCTAAGTTGAAAATCTGAATATTTTCTGCAGGTGTGTCTAGCACTCAAGGCTCCAACAAAAGATGTTAATTTAGACATTGGGTGCTCTAGACATATATTAAAGAATGAGACTTAAAATATAATTAAGAAGAGTGACTAAAATGGAAGAAATAATGAAATTAGTAATCCTTGCATCTTCTCATATTGAAATTGTAGCTAGTATTAATCATTTCTGTGATATAAGTGATACTTTTGGTATGAAAAGAAAATATATCTAAATCACTCCATCTTTCTATATTATGCTTCAGTTATTGATGGATAATTTGCTTAATCAATACTCTTAGAATAACTCTTTGAATTCTCTATATGCTTGATTGAGAGTTCTTATCCATGGCATTATCTTCTATTGAATGTCTACTTGGTATATTTTTTTATATATGCATTAAGAATACCAAGATTAAAGAGTCTAGTTTTGGCATATAAAATCAACTCATACTAGTATGGACTTAATCTCAAAAGACCTTGTCATTGGTTCACTTAGATTAATTTTTGCAAGGTCAAAGTTTGCTATGTATGTCATCTAGAAAAATAAACTAGAATCGTTTCTAAATTTGAAAATATTGTTTCCACCTTTTAGCCGTTGGAAATTCTCCATAAGAACTTATTTGGATCTCTAGGATTGTGAACCTAGGAGATAAGCTCTCTAATTTTGTAATTATGGATGATTTCTCAAAGCTAATGTTGGTTTTATTCTTGGCACTTAAATTGAAATATTTTCTGCTTTGGCACAAACTTACAAAAGGTTTCAAATGAAAAAGGTTTGCAAACTATGAAAATAAAATTGTATCATGGCATAGTTTTGAAAACCAATTTCTTATTAAGTTGTGCACAGAAAATAATATTGAATACAATTGTTTCTACACCAAGAACACCATAAATAAAATAGGGTTGATAGAATCCTTGAAGAAATGAAAAAGACAATGTTGTATGATAGTCATCTACTTAAATGATTTCTGTTAAAGGCTATCATCATTGCTTGTCATACATATGGTTTCTATTAGAAAACTCCTTTTGATCTTCTGAAAAATAGAAAATGATATATTGTATATCTTTTATATTTTTCAGTCATACATGTCATGCTTGATATGTTCTTATGAAAATAATGTCAAATCTGATAAAACAAATATTTCTTTGGATATCACTCTTCAAGCAATGTATATTGAAAATTCAATGAAAAGATACTAGTTGTAGAAATATCAATTCATACTATTCTTATTAAAACTAGATCCTTTATTGAGAATATAGTTTATCATTTTGATTCTATGTAACAATCTGAATTTTGATAGAAACAACTGTTTAAGATAATTTGATTAAAACTTAGCTAGCACGTCTTATTGATAATTATCTTATGCAAATAGAATCTAAGTTAAATTGATTCTGAAAACAAAAAATTTGATTTAACTTTAATGAATCTTTCTATTGCCTCACATGCTTGTCCTTGAACCATTTTACTTAATGAAGTTATCTCTTTAGTTCAAGTGACTTGTGCTTGCTTATACTTAGGCAATCTCTTGAGTAAAGTGACTCAAATTCAATTATTGTCATGTCTCATGTTGAGTCATCTAGTTAAGAAATATGTTGTATGAATGTTTTTGTATCCTAGAGAACCTAATGAATTGCCTTCAAGAAAAGAAAAAGATTTTGCTAATGATACAGAATTTATGAGCAAGAAATTTCAACTTGAAGGACACATCGATGAAAGATACAATAAACATTCCCTTGCAAACAAAAAAAAAGAGAGAGATTTTCTTCAGCCAAGGGTGTAAAGAATCTAAAAGGTATTTGGCTTGAAGAATGCTAAATGCACTGGTAATCTAAACTCTTCTCTTGCGAGTTAGTTGAGCAAAATCAATAGTGTGAAATTATATGGTTGCATGATTAAACCTTTAATTGTTGATCATCTTGATATCATGCTTCATTCTCATGCTAGTAATAATTGTTTCATGGTGTGATTAAACTACCTTTTTCTATATAATGCATAACCATGAAATACACAAGCTTATGCCTCAAACTTCTAATTCAAAATAACTTGTGATAAGCTATGAATCATTGGGCATAATGAAAATGCTATTTGCATGGTATATATTTATATGCAGCATATTAGATTAATTTTTTATTCTGCTCTTTCATGTAATTACTTGAAATAATAAAAAGAAAGAGAGATAAAGAAAAGAAAATGAACAATTATTCAAGGGAACACTCCAATCTTTAGGAAAAGCAAAACAAGCATAATATATTTGGCACATTTGTGAGACTAATATGAACATTCCTTTTGGAAGAGATAAAATCTGTAATTAATTACATAAAAAGTTTGAAGTGAATATTTTAACCCTTCTATATTGCTCATCATAGGGATGGTGCTAATGGGGAGGCTAGTAGTAGTACCCGGCACTATTTGACCCAACTATTCGGTGTAGGGTATATTAGGGACGGCACAAGAGGGAGGCTAGTGGTAGTACCTCGTGCCCCTTCCAACTCCACCGGATAGGGAGCAAATAGAGTATAGAGCATAAGAAGGTAAAAATGAAAGTATATAAGAAGAATCAAGTCAAATTTTTAATCACTTGAAAACACACCTTTAGGATAAAATCAATGTAGAATTATATATAAATAGGAAGAGTTTATTTAAAAAGAATAAATTTTGATCCTTGACATGCTTGCTCTTAATGTTTTAATACATGATGTTATGACTTAATGCATATTATGTTTTGCATGTAACATGATGTTATGAATTATGTGTTTTCAATATTCAAATAACAAAGATCTTTCCTAAATATAACTTGTAATGCTTCATGCCTATAAAATCTGATTGAAACATGTTATTACCAACAACAACATCATTTTGTTTTAATGAATATATTTTGAAAAATAAAAGAAAAGAATAATTTGAATTTGCAAATTAGGCAAAATGAATTGATTCTGATTTATCTTTTATCTTGTCTAACATTAGTACATAATGTCCTCCAATTCGTACCAAAATTCAATATGAATTACAAAGATTCTGGATGTGCTCTAATGTTCTTGAAATATGTATTTTCAATCTTAATAATTTAAGATGAGCTACAATGTAGAGGATGCATATCTCAAATTATAATCCTGAAAGCCTCCTTGAAAATTTTTATGAAATTCAGAATCTGATTTTGTATAAAAGCTTAAACTTAATTTAAAAAATGCTTCTATCATTGCATTTTTGTAACTTTCATTATATGCTTCAATGATTGCATCATTTTGAGGAATAACTCAATATGATTCCTAGATGAAAACTACGGTCTAAGAAAAATAGAATTAATTTTGATGCCTTGATTGTTTGCTCCGATACGCATCTGAAACATATCATTTTCTATCTTATAAGTTTATTAAAATTAGTCTAAATGATGCGTTTTTCAATGATCTTGATTGCAAATGAATGGTTCTAAACATATGATATTATTTTGATATTAAAAAGATTTATGGTGCTTCATATATACATTGCTGAAAAACTATGACTAAGAAATTAATATTTTGAATATACACTCCTACATAATTAAATGCTTCTATCATTAAAAAGAAAAGCTATTTTTAAGAAGAGAGTTAATGATCCTAAAGCTTAGAATATTTCAACTCACTTCAATAATTCTTATAGGAAAGAAAATGTAATTACTTTTGAAAGAAATTTGAGCTTCAAAAGAATTATTTTCTGATTAATATTTCCATACATATTCAAAAAAAAAGAGGAAATATAATTTATTCTTGAAAGATTAAAAGAGTGATTGATATAAATTTTGAAAAATTCTAGATCACTCTACATTCTTGATATTATAGAAGAACAAAAAAAAGGTTTGAAAGAAAATGCATCTTTTGAGGGGGAGCTTTAAATACTCAATCTCTTTATTGAAAATTATCTTCAAACTCTAAACTCTCAAATGGAATGATTAATTAAGGAGGAGAAAGAAAATTTCAGAGTGAGAGATCATATAGAACTTAATCGTAAAAATTCGCATCTAAAGATGAGACAAAGAATACTAAATGTAAAGTGGTATTAAACTTTGTGCTTCATTGAATATCTTTTGAAAGTTGGATTTCCATCTGTATTCATCGGTAAATCATTTATTTCTAAAAATTTAATTGAAAAGGATTCCATCTGTCTTAGTTTTGAAAATTTATCTTGGAATCTACTTATGAGTTCTTATTGGCTTGCACTTTGGTGTTTCAATCCTGAGCCAATTCATTTTAATTGATTTTGATGATATGATCTTTAAAGGAGTAAAAGAAAGTCTTTAAGAGAGCTTTCAAAGAACTTTCAAAGCCCTGAATTTTATGTATCCTACATTGCATAAATTCATATTTTGGTATCTATGCTCCAATACTTTTATATCATGAAAGAACTTTGAAGTCATTAAGAATTAAGGATTCAACATAATCTTATGTTTTTCGAGTATATAAGTTTTGATCTTTATTTGCTCTTATACTATACTCTGAAAATTAATTAGATTGCTCTCATCCTGTTATATACTTAATATATATATATATATAAAGATGTTGAGTTTTCATTCGTGCCTTCTTTGAATATTATTCTTGATACTCCTTGAAATAACTTGAAAAAGATTCCATCTACACTTGATTTGAAAAATATCTTTGGAATCTACATTGAGAGATCACTTCTGGCTTACATCCTTAATATCTCATTCCTAAAGCCAAACACATAGAAATAAGATATCATTTTATTAGGGATCGTGTGCAAAATGGAAACATATGTATTGAGCATATATGTACTGAAAAACAATTAGCCGACATATTCACAAAACCCTTGAGTGAAGATAGATTCTGCACGCTAAGGAGAGAATTGGGTATATGTGATCCTTTTTATTGAAGAAATATAAAAGGGAGCCAGTAGTCTCATGATACATTCCTCCAATTTCTAAAAATCCATGAAACATGAGTCAAACTTGTTATCTATAAATTCCTTACTCATGTATCATTGTCCCAGAAAGAATTTATAAGGATTGGAAGCAAGGAAAATTTTTAGAAGCAAAAAGAAAGAGAAAAGAAAAATACTGCACTTGGGTCAACCCAACCCAGAATAGGGTCGACCCAACGTTGAGTCAACCCAAGAAAATTCTTGAGTCGACCCAACGTCGGGATCCCACTGTTAAAAGGGAGACCCGTGAGCTATCTAGGGCACTGTTTGCCCTTGTCCTCTTCTGAAAACCCTATTTCCCACTCTCAAATCTTCTCCAATCATCTCCAAACAGTAGATTACTTCAAGATCTTGGAGAAATGGGACCCAAGAGAGTCGTAGCCAAGCGATCCGGGAGAGTCTCATGATCTTGTTTAGAGCCTAGGATATGTATCTAGTTCTCATATGTATTTGGTGGTTATCATGCATCTTTAAACTTTGATTGAGGAATATTGTATTTGCTTTTGCTTTTGATATACTAAAATATTCCTATTTTGATCAATGAAGTTTGAAGTTTGGTATTTATTGCATCTTTTCCCCATATATACATTTTTTTTTGATGATAACAAAAAGGGGGAGAAGAAAAGAAAGAGTATATCAATTTAAGAAAAGAAAGAGTATTTTATTTGAGAAGTAAAGAAAGAGTATCTTAGGAGAAGTAAAGGGAGAAGTAAAGATATCTTTAGAGTAAATAGAGTAACAAAAAGGGGGAGAAGAGAAGAAAAGAGTATATAAAGGGGGAGAAGAAAAGATAGAATATTCACTTTAGAATATATAAAAGGGGAGAAGAAAAGATAGAATATTCACTTTAAGAAAAGAAAGAGTATTTCATTTGAGAAGTTAAGAAAGAGTATTAATTTTGGGAGAAGTAAAGATAGTGTTTAGAATATGTAAAGATAGTGTTTAAAGAAAGAGTATTAACTTTGTGAGAAAGAGTGAGTAAAGAAGTTATGAAACGAAAAGAGAAATAAATGGGCAAACAAATTGAAAATCATATAAGAAAGCTTATATATCTAAGGGGGAGCAATTTGTAACAATGAAAATCATCAGATCAAAAAATTTCTATCATAATTCAGAATTTGGCACGCTCCTCTCGCACCCCGATACATAACCTGAAACTCATATGATATCTCAAATTTTTGAAGTTTCATTGCTAATGAATTATAAATGAAAGGGGGAGCCATTCAAAAAGTCAAATTGGCAAATTTTGAATAATATAGGGGGAGATTTCACAAGTATATATGAAAAGCTGAAATTCTGAAATTCAATCCCTTTTATAAACTGATTTTAAAGACAAGTATCAATAGGCTTATACTCTTTATTTTGTAATCATCAAAAAGGGGGAGATTGAGGATGATAGTGTTATTTTGATGATTAACAAGTAATTATCTAGAGCATGCTATAAGTTAAATTGATACTTCATTTATAAGTTCATTACTCTCAGTACATTTGTTTAATTGAAAATATATATATGGTCTTGTTCATTTGGATGAATCTAACCTTGAGAATGCAGCAAAGTGTGGATTGAGTCGATCCATAGGTTGATTGGGTCGACCCCGGCACATCTAGGAATCATCTGGCACACTCTTGCAAAAACAGCACAAATGAACAGTGAGTTGGGTCGACCCAAGGTAAGCATGAGTCGACCCAACCTCCAAAGAACCTCAAAACGCAAAGGAAGAATGCTCTCTGGATTCACTGAGAGGGTCGACCCACACAGTGGTTGAGTCGACCCAAGCTTGAGTCGACCCAAACTCTGAGAGGGTCGACCCAAAGGGCAAGACAGAAAGACAGACAGAAAACGGTTCTCTGGAATTACTGAGAGGGTCGACCCAAGAAGAATTTGAGTCGACCCAAGTGAACTTTGAGTCGACCCAAAGAATGGTTGGGTCGACCCATGGGAAGAAAGGCTGAAATTGAGGTTTCTGTGGTTACTGAGAGGGTCGACCCAAGAAATGGTTGAGTCGACCCAAGGCAAAGTTGGGTCGACCCAAGGACAGGTTGAGCCGACCCAAACACGGGCTGAACAGTAACGGCTAGTTCTGCAGATGTACTTTCTGTCCTTCCCAAGGTATGTAACGGCTAGTTTTTCAAATCTGACGAATGGGGCTTGTCCAAGGAAGGTTGAAAACTATTTAAAGGGGCACTATTCATCAGAGGAAACAACTTTTGAGTGGGATATCAAAGAAAACACAAGAAAACAAAAGAGCCCTAATCTCCTTCATCAAGAGCTTCATTCAAGAATCAAAGAAAGGGATTGAGCACATTCAAAGAGGCATCAAGAGCTCCTTCCCCCCTTGAAGAGTGAAGCTTCCTTGACAAAGAAGAGCAAAGCGACTTCAAAGCGATAATTTCTTTCTAACTCTTCTTTGTAGTTCATATTGCTTTATATGCTCATTTAGGAGTTTAAATCTTTTCTTTTCATTTGTTTTAAATACTTTGTAAAGGTTCGTTGGTAAGCCCGCAAAACCAACAAAGGTTTTTGGTAAACCCGGAAAACCAAAGTTGTATAGGTTCGTTGGTGAGCCCGCAAAACCAACAAGGTTTTTGGTGAACCCGGAAAACCAAAGTTGTATAGGTTCGTTGGTGAGCCCGTAAAACCAACAAGGTTTTTGGATTGTGAGCCCGGAAAACAATCCAACTGTAATCCGCGGGATTATAGTGAATTCCCAAGGGGACGCTTGGGGAGTGGACGTAGGTGCTAAGGAGAGCACCGAACCACTATATATTGTTGTGTTTGTGTTGTGCTTGTGCTTACGTTTATTCTTGCATCATCTTCTATCTTTGCACTAGTTTAAATCATTCAAATAGTTTAAGGAAGCATCCACCGCACTTAATTAAGAAAACGTTTAAAGCACCAAAATTTAGAAGAAACCAATTCACCCCCCCCCCTCTTGGCTTGTCACCTTGGGCAACAAAGTGACTTCTTGTCTTGGTCACGCTCAGTACCCTTGTTCTCTAACAAGCACCTGCACTCTCACTTCAGTGTCCCTACACTGTGGACTCGAGTCTCGTCCATCCATAAGGAAAGCGATCTGTGCACTGATCGGATCAATCACCGTCCTCGTGATGATCCATTGATCAGGAGCATTTAGAAATTAATCACCAATGATACATGGCTCAAATTCTCAACTCTTGAGAATATGTATCATCATCTTATTAATTTCTTGGACGATTCATAGACACATAAACAATATGAATGAAAAGATGCCCATTTATTATTCAATAATAATAAAGTTAAGTACAAATTTATGTCTCAGAGAAAATAATGTGTCTGCCAGATTGGCTTCTAGGGCATACATCTAACAATATGAATGACTAAATTCATTAATAGAAATAACTTGGACAAGGGGAGCACAACTTGAATATCCTTGAGTGGTTCATGGAAATATGCTGAATTTTACTAGGAAGTATGCTTTAAGCACCTAAGGATAATTTGTCCCCTTCATTTTTGATGACAAAAAGGGGGAGTAGATATAATAGAACTTATAGAACTTATATATTGAGTAGACCCAATATGGATATTAGATACATTGGAATGCAAAATTTATGGGAAAATAAAGTAGATATATACATATATATGGAGTATATGGAGTAGAACTTAATTATGAAATGCAAAAAGGGGGAGTAGAACCAATATGGATATTGGATACATTGGAATGCAAAATACGAAATTCATACTCCAAAGTTGAATTAGAAAAGATAAAATTGAAGAATATTGGCTTTAAGATAATTGCCCTTCTGGAAAAGAAAGGGGGAGTCAAAAAGAACTTAGCTTTTAATTACCTTTAGCATCAATATTTCATTTTAACTTGATTCAAATTCAGTTGATATGCTAAAATTGCTCAAGAGCTATTAAGATTAATTTTATGCATAAGGATAGAACTGAAAATTGACTATTTTAAATTATGCACATTGTATCTAGCTCTAATCAAAACATTAGACTTGTACATCTGATCAAATACTGTGTATATGTTTAAAATTCGAATTTTGCATATACTCAGTGTTTTGTCATCATCAAAAAGGGGGAGATTATTGACCCCCTAATGAATTTTGATGAATACAAAACACTAGAGTATAATTCCATTTATCTTAACAATTTAATTGAGGAATTCATGTGTTTTATTAAGAATATTGTTAAGAAATGTCTAGGCAAGTTTCCATAATTTTTAAGGATTTATTGAAGAATTTTTGAGATGAAGAAAACAGATCAGGGACAGCCGAGACGTCTCCGGATAGTCTCAGAGACGTCTCTGGCACAAACAGGAAGAACTGGCACACTTGGAGACGTCCCCGGCACCTGGCGAGGCGTCTCGCAGGGTCGGAGTCGACTCTCTCAGTAGCGGAGTCGACTCTCTCAGTGGCGGCAGAAAGGCAGATTTCAAGTGATACGCGCGAGCCGTCCCCACAGTACGCGGAGTCGTCCCCGCAAGTTAAAAAGCTGAGTTTCCGAGTCGTCCCCAGTGTAGCGGAGTCGGCTCTCTCAGGGTTTTCCAGAGAATGTCTTTTTCGTGACAAAGCAGTGGAGACGTCCCCTGAAAGAGCGGAGTCGACTCTCTCAGAGAATTCCAGAAGACATGTTTTTCGGAGATAAAGAAGCGGAGTCGTCCCCGAGGGAGCGGAGTCGTCCCCATGCAAAAAGCACGAACAAGCCGAGACGTCCCCGTAAAGTGCCGAGACGACCCTCTCAGAAAAACAGAAAAACAAGGATTCAAACCATTCATTAGCGGAGTCGTCCCCGTAAAGCGCCGAGTCGACCCCAAACAACGTCAAAAGTAAAATCTTGTAGCCGAGACGTCTCTCGTTGAAGCGGAGACGTCTCCGGAGCGCCTGGGACGCGACTGACAACTTTTGCAGGTTTGGTTTGAATTTCAAATCTCTTTTACTTTATCTCTAACGGCTATATTTGCTTTTTGGGCTATAAAAGGGACCTCTTAAGTGCTTCTCAAAAACTTCTCACCAACCCAAAGCAAGATCATTCAAGAGAGAAGAAAGAAAAAGAGGTTCAAGGGAGTTAGTGCATTCAAGTGAAGAAATCAAGTGCCTTCAAGCTTCCCAACTGATTTCAAGCTCGACTACTCTCTTCCGCTCGGGATTCAAAGCTCACACTCAAGTCTACGCGATCCACATCGGAAGAATCATCATTTCCCACGCTTCCAACGGCAAAAGGATTCTTCCGGGTTTTAAAGTTTATCATTGTTATATTTGCTTATTTAGAGCTTTCCAATCTTTTGTAAAACTCTTTCAATATCGTGCTTGTTTCAGTCAAGGGACTTGGAACAAGGGAAAGGCGTCCCAAGCCTAGGTGAAATTGGGGGTTATAGGGTTTGTTGTTAGCCCGGTGTAAAACAACGAGTTGGGTAGTGCACTCGCAAAACTACCGGACTGTAATCTTGGATTATAGTGGAAATTCTCAAAGGTGCTTTGGAGAGTGGATGTAGGAGCAGTGGAAGCTCCAAACCACTATAAAACCGTGTGTTTGCGATTGGTTGTTTTCATACCTCTATCTTTGCTTTAGTTCATTCATTTGTGCGTTTTACCTTTTAAATAGTCAAAAAGTTTTAAAACACCCAATTCACCCCCCTCTTGGGTGACCATCTCTGGGCAACAAGTTCTCTACCTTAACAATAGAAAAAGGATTGATCAAATCCTATTAAGTCAGACTTATAGTGATTATATATCAAACAATGACTCTAGTTATCAGATTATTGAACAAACAAGATCAATTTACCTATGATACTTAGTTGACATTCATAAAAAGTGTAATGTCCGGGCCCAATACTGTAGGGCCCAGTTGAATAGTATTGGGCCAGGGAGGGGTTAGCAGGCCACACTGGCCCAAGATGACAATGATCTCCCGCCTGAGAGCTGAAAGGACAGGATCACCAGGTGGCCAACGGAGAAGACCTCCACAAACATGCAAAACGGGAACCCGCCACCTCCTCTTCCCCTCGGCAGGCGAGCTGTGAGCTGGCCTGAAGGGGAGGGGCAGCTGGTGGCTCCCGGGACACTGAGGAAGGAGAGGATGCCACCTCTCCTTCAGGGTCAAATCATAAGCCGAGTTTTTAAACTCCTAAAACCCGCTAACCCCCTGGTTTTTTTTGATATACCCTCCTAAGCCTCTAACCCTCTGAAATCTGCTGTACCAGAGAGTTAAGCCCTGGAGCTAGAGGCAGAAGGAACCCCGCAGCTTTAGGAGAGGAAGGAGGGAGTGTACCAAAGTGATACTGCATAGCTTCAACCAGCCACAACAAGGTATGAACCCCTGTAGGTAGGTCTAGGCAAGAAAGGGGTGGAGGAACCCTCTATGGGGTGTTCTCCTCCCTGTTTCATCAAAGAAACAGAGAGGAGGAGACCGGCACAGTGGGGTTTAACATTGACAGGGGAGACCGGAGGAGGAGGACCTACGGGCTGCGGGCCGGACCCACGAGCTGCGGGCCGGCCCGAGGATGGCCCAAGCTCAGGCCCAACGGCCACCCGGGCCGAGCCCAACCGGACTCGGCCTGCGGGTGGTCAGCCCTGGCCACGGCCGCCCTAGGGCTGAGGGGCAGCCAAGGGCCGCCGGGTCTGGCCGTGCCGGCGACAGACGCGGCCCTAGGCCGCCAGCCTCAGCCGAGCCCCACCCCTCCGCCGGCCGAGAGGTGGTGGCACGGTATCCACAAAGAAAAAGGGGGAAGAAGGAAACAGAAGAAGAAGAAGAAGAAACAAAAAAAAAAAAAAATTGGAAGGGGGGGGGGTACTTACCTCGGGCCACGGCCTTACCTAGCTGTGGTCGGAGCCAGTGAAGACCCTCCGGAGAAGGTTCGGCCTCGATATCACCTCCCGGCCTTCCCCCTCTTCTCCGGTATCACTTCGGAGAAGGGGAAAGAGTGGCCGGCCTCCCGCCGCCGTTGCTCGAGGGAGGAGCACCCTTTCTGCCGGCGGATCGGGGGGCGCTGCATCTCTCCGGTCGCCTGCGAAGGAGAGAAGGCGGCCGGGAAGGGGCTTCGACCGGAGGAGGAAGGGTTTCGGTGGAAGGCGGCGGGAGGGGACCGGAGGCGGAGGAGGCCGGGAAGGGTTTCGGTGGAAGGTGAAGGGGGCCGGAGAGACCGGAGAGAAGAGAGAGGGGCGAACGAAAGAGGCCGAAGCCTCTAGAACCTGAGAAAGACCCTTAACGGGTCTGCTTAGCGGGTCGAATCCGAGTCCGGATCCGAAACCCGTTAGACCCAAATAATTTTAATTAGCTGGGTTAAATCCAAGTGGACCCGAATTCTAAAATGGGCTAACCTTAATTTAGGTTAAGCACAGGTTCAATTGGGTCTGCACCCAATTCAAATTAAATTATTTTACTGGGCTCGGGCTGGCCTTAGACCGAGCCCAAAATTGGACCCCTTCTAATTAAGCTAAGTACAAAGGACCCAATTGGTCCCTAGAGGCCAATTAAACTTGAATCTAAGCCCAATTAAATTGGGCTAAGTCTGGACGGGCCCAAACTACAAATTGGGTCAAATCCGAACCGAATTAAGCCCAGATTGATTTGGGTCCGAACCCAATTAAGCTGGATTAGATCCAGCAGACCCAATTGATTATGAATCAGGCCCAATTCAAGCCCAATTCAACTGACAAAAGGTCGAATTGACCTTGGGCTAACCCTGACTCAGGCCCAAATGAGCCACATCGACCAAATCAGAGGACCCAATTGGCTAGAAAGGGTTGGACCCAATTATAAACACGGCCCAATCCTTTAATTAAAAACCCAATCAACCCATGTGGACCTAATCTGGTTTTAAATCGAGCCCTAAAGGCTCTAAATTGGGTAAATTGGACTTGGGCTAGATCCTTGGATGGGATCCAAGCAAGTAAGTTCATAATATGATGAACTAAGAAATTTTATAATAAATAAATGGAGAATAATGCAATTCCTATGATGTTGTTTTAGGTGATAAAGGATTTGTTACTTGAACTCGAGAAATTTGGAAAGCGAATCACTGTAAGTAATCTGCCTTAATCTTATCGTAGATCTGATATTACGTTTAATAAGATGAACCAGTGTTTTTCATACAATTTGAATTGTATACATGATTTGTGAAGAAAGTAAGTAACCTGTTCTAATCCTGTTAGGGATCATGTCATGTTACTAATGTTTCCTAAGCATTTATTTTAAGCATATATGTTTCATGCATGAGATGTTACAATGCATAAGTAACTTGCATGATCTCAGAAGCTATGGCTATGTATGCAACATGATGATGCTGATATTTTAATCATGCATGCAAGTTGGTATAATGAAATCCTATCTAGCCAAGAGGCACTATTATAATGGGCTCAAAGATGCTACTGATCGAATGCAACTGAGCTGGCCTTGCTAGTGGCCGAGAATAACTTCGCTGGCCTTGCTAGTGGCCGAGAATGACTAGCTGGCCCCGCCAGTGGCCGAATGGACTTCGCAGTAGCATCCGAGAGAATGGACCACGGCATGCCGGGGGCACGGTTTCATATGCATACTTTATGAAAATGTTATTTGAAGCATGATCATGAGGCTCATTTCAGAGCCTGGGTATATGAGGCGGGTGTTTCCAAATCCTGCAGATGCGTTTTGGGGAGAAGCAAAATCGGTGAGGGGTGAAGGACGCTTGCGTGAAGCCTCGGAACTGGCCAACATCTGGCGGGGGAGCCCCGTGTTTCCCCCTCATGTAGGCCCGATAGTCACGTGCCCTGCGAAGGCGGGCCGTGACATTTATGAACGTGCCTGGCCAAAGCATACATTGTTTTACAACGGGTTTTTGAATATATCCTTATGAAATGTTGTATTTTGCTAAAACCGCTATCTCCTTTAAATGATGCTAATCGCATGAATTCTTATGTTTTATGAAAATTCTGTTTGACTGAAAATACTGCTTTGTTTTCCAAGCATACATATTTTGCCATGATAAATTGTGAGATAATACGCATGTCAGCTTCTCAAACCCTGCATAAACATGGTTATCATTATGTTCGATCCGGTAAGATTATGTATGATTACTTACTGAGCCGTGTAGCTCATATCCGTTCATTTACTTTTTCTTTCAGATCCTCATCACTGATAGCTGCCAGAGACACGTTAATTTGGTATCAGGGCTTCTTTCTTTTGGGGTGAAGCAAGTATACTTTTGTGTACATAAACTACATAGAAGCTCTGTATTTGGGTACTGACCAGCATGTTGTATTAAGAATGCTTTCATATGAAAAGATTTGGTTGGTTTGACTACCCTGTTACCCAGGTATGAGGCTGCGTGCTATTATGGGCGGTAGTCGGCAATAGCACGGCCGTGTCACGGATCCGGGTCCGGGGCGTGACAAAAAGTATCTAATGAGTTATGAGTTCAATAGATCATATTTAGCAACAAAACGAAGAGAGTATTTAAGGACACGTGCGGGCGTGTGCTTAATCCGACATCAGCTATACAAGAGGTAAATCTTGGGTGCTTATACGAGGCTCAAAAATTTAAATAATACCATCTGACTAGCTTCTTCGGTGAAGTCTCAGGTTGTTACAAATAGTATCAAAGCGGATCTGGCCCATGGCCCATGTGGATTAGAGAATACTACAACACAGATCTATTCGGGCTGACCACGAGCTGATTATAGTATTTGTTCTTAGATTTGAATAGATATGAATTCTTAGCCTAACGAGATGCCATGGCTTAAATAGAGGATATGAAAGGACCTATGCAAACATATATTTAGTCGCACGTTGACTATGCACTGAGTAGACTTTGGATACTTATATAGGACAAAAAGTTTCAACTAATACCTCATAGCTAGCTTTTTTGATGGGGTCTTGGGTTGTGATGGCCACTATGGGAATAGGCACTGCCACCACTGTGTTTGAATGAGTGACATTTTTCAAGCCCTATATGTTTAACTTCTACAATCTCTTCTTGATGTTCTGAACCCTCATTTAGATTTGACAGGTTTGTAGAAGTTGAAATTGGCCTTCATGTCTAATATTGTTCACTGTTCATTTAAGTTGCTTTGCCGCATTAGGAGGGTTTGAATGCCCCTTGGCAGGAAGGTTATGGTCCTTGCATAAGAAGATTTCTGAGCGACATTAAGAGCTGTCTCTCCTGCTCTATTAACTTCATTGATTTTGATTCCACCAACTGATAATAAGGCTGCAGTCTCTGCATTAGAAAAAGGATCAGTGGATAAAGCCAAAATATAAAAAGAAAAGAAAAGGAAGGGGAATACTGCACTGTAAATGTATGATATGATACTGATAAGGAATTATGATAGGAGAATTTATTTATATGTCCTAGTTCAGTAGTGATGTTTATGCTCTCTTCTTGCTGCAAGTTTTTCCCCCTTTTTTCCCTTTTTGGATGAGCAATCCATAGAAGCTGGATGTAAAATATATTGCATGCTCATGGGAGCAATAATTACATTATCATAGACAATTTACAACACTTAACATGGTGAAGTCAGAATCCCAAGTTCCCACATGGTCCACTTCACTGCTCTTCTTAGAAAGCCAATCTGAATGCAGGACTCTTTACCAATTCTTTTATATGAGAAACTTTGTGATTATCAAAGGCCATAGTGATCGATTAGATATTATCTAAGAGGAGGGGTGGAGAGGGGACCAGAGTTGTCACGCCCCGGATCCGGATCCGTGACACGGCCGTGCTATTGCCGACTACTGCCCACAATAGCACGCAGCCTCGTACATGGTCAACAGGTAGTCAAAAACAGTCAAACTTGCATATATCAAAGGAAGGTATTACAACACACTGGTTCATATAAAGTACAGAGCTTCTACATAGTTTATATACACAAAAGTTTATTTATATCATCCCCAAAAATAAGGAAGCCCTGTTGCAAAAGAAAAATGCTTCTAGCAGCTGTCACTGGTGGTGATCTGAAAAAAAAAACGTAAATGAACAGGCATGAGCTACACGGCTCAGTAAGTAATCCTGCATAATCTTGTCGAATCAACTAAAAATGCTAACCATGCTTATCAGGGTTTGAGAAGCTGACATGTATGCTACTAAATCAATCATCATAATAAAATATCCATGCTGAGTGAATAAAACAGTATCCTACAATATCAAGAAATCATGTAATATGCACATGTAGAAAAAATCGTGCCACCGGCATGCCGTGGTCATGCTCTTAAATGCTACTGCGAAGTCATTCTTGGCCACTGGCGGGACCGGCTCAGTTATTAGGCGGCCACTGGCGGGGCTGGCTCAGTCATTCTCGGCCACTGGCAAGGCCGGCTCAGTTACATTGGGTCAGTAGCTCTTAAGAGTTCATAAATAATGCTTCGTATAGGTAGTACCTCATAGATGCTACGGCGAATTCATTATTGGTCACTGGCGGGGCCTGCTCAGTTATTAGTCGGCCACTGGCGGGGCTGGCTCAGTCATTATCGGCCACTGGCAAGGCCGGCTCAGTTGCATTCGGCCCGTAGCATTAGGAGTTCTTAGGTACCCTCTTACAAGCAATATGCAGCTAGAGCAAATCATTATCATTCTTTACACTCATGCTAATAAAAATCATAATATGGAATTCAATTCATTTTGCATGTATCACAAGAGCTATGAAAACATAATATGTGCACAACTATGAATTATGTGACTGACATGTACCACTCATGTTCATATTTCATAACTCATATCTTAGCATGTAATGTAATCCCAGTATTTTGTAGGCATAACAGAATATAAAGCATATATCATCATATCTTGTGTAACTAGAGCATGTCAGATACACATATCGTTCTTAGCCTACAGTACATGCATAACATGTTAAATTTCATGTATGATCCATAAAAGATTAGGACAGGCCACTTACATACATGATTCACAACAAGATTAAAACAAGTTACTTACAGTGGTTCGCTTTCTTCCAAGTTTCTCACGTCCTGGTGACGGATCCTGAGTCACCTAAAATCACATCATAATAAGCATATTATTTCCTTTTTACTTGTTTGGATCCTACCCGAACTATAGCCCCAGTCTAATTCCTCTGTATTGGGGTCTTGGCTGGGCTCATAAGTTTTAATTGGCCTTCCGATTGGCCAATAAGCTTAATTCCCAGCTTAATTGGGTTTAAATTTCGGGTTTAGGGTCACTGTGACCCATTTGGGCCTGAGTCAGGGTCAATCCGGGATCAATTTGGCCCCAAATTAATTACATTGGCTTGAATTAGGCTTTAATTGGGCCGATTTATATTCAATTGGGTCTGCTGGAATTAACTCCACTTAATTGGGTTCGGACCCAAATCAATTTGGGTTTATTTCGGTTCGGATTTGATCCAAATTGGTAGTTTGAGCTCGTTCAGACTTAACCCAATTTACTTGGGCTCGGGTTCAGGTTTAATTGTGTTCAGATTCCACTCCATCTCTCATCCAGGTTCACCCAAATAGATTGGGTCTGGTTTCATTGGGTTTACCTAACCCATTTGCTTTCCCTTTTTTTTTTTTTTTAAGATTAATGGGTTGCGGGTTCGGGTTCGGATCCGACCCGCGAACCCGTGCTCATGTTTTTCCTTCTCCCCCCCTTCCAGAGGCTTCCGCCTCTTCACCTTCCGCGACCCCTCTCTCCTCCGACGCTCTTCCTCTCTCTTCTCTTCTTCGCCCTCGCCGGAATCGTGGGTGTTTCGGCCGATTCCTCGGCCTTCTTCTTCTTCTCCGGCCGAATCCACGGCCTCTCTTCCTCCGTCACTCCCTCTCTTTCTTTCTCTTTCCCTCTTTCTTCCTTTCTTTGTCTTTCTTTCTTTCTTCTTTGTTTTCAACGAACCCTAGCTTCCGACCCTTCGCCCCCCCACCGGAACCCGCTGTCTCCTCCCCTTCTTCTCCCGCAGGCGACCGGAGAGACGAGGCTCCCCCCCCGATCCACCGACCGAGGCGGGGGTTTCCCCCCGGTACACCGGCGAAAAGGGAGGCCGGCCCTTCCTCTCTCCGAAGTGATGCCGGAGAGGGGAAGGGGCTCGGAGATGGGTCGGAGTCCGGGCTATACCCGAGAGCCTCCATCCGTTCCGTCCACGGCAGGGCATGGCCGGAGGGGAAGAAGCCTTAAGGTCCGGTGAGTTCCCCTTTATTTTTTTTTCTTTGGTCCTTTCTTCCGACACCACCACCTCTTGCCGGAGAAGAGGTGGCGGTCCGGCCGGGGATGGTGGCCTTGTGGCCACCTCTGTTGCCGGCTCGGCCAGATCCGGCGGCCCGGGCTGCCCCCCGAGCCCTAGCGTAGCCACAGCCGAGGCTGCGGTGCCCTGCAGGCGGCTCGGCCCGAGTGGTCATCGGGCCTGGTCTTGGGCCGCGGCCATTCTCAGGCCGGTCCGGGGTCCATGGGTCTAGTCCGTGACCCTTATCCCTTCTGCCGATCTCCTCCTCTCTGTTTCGTTGTTGAGACAGAGGGGAAATCCTCCACAGAGGGTTTCTCCAGACTTTAAAATTTTATTAACAGGGGGTCCATACCTGGTTTTAGCCGGGTGTAGTCAGGCAGTGCTTCCTCCCTGGTAGTCCCCCCTTTCTCAGAGCTTCAGGGCTCCTTGGCCTTAGGCTCCGGGGCTTCGGCTCTCTCTCTCTCTCTCTCGTTCAAAGTTTAGGGGGTCTGTGACTTGGGGTTGCCGGCAGGGGCTTAAATAATATGTTTAGGGGGTGAGACCCCCCTCTGAGAGGTCCCATCCTCTCCTTTCCTCCCCGCTCCGGGACTGTCAGCCGCCCCCCCTGTCTCAGGCGCGCCGGAATCGGCTGCCAGCAGGGGGTGAGGTGACCTTCCCAGGGTTTGCATGGCTGGGGATCTCCTTCTGTGAAGTCCCATCCCCCTTATCCTCTAGCTCCGGGACTAACAGATGCCCCCTGCTCTGCCATGGTGCCTGGCTTACCACTTGGGGCGTGAGGTGACCCTAGCTACCTCTCCCTGCTCTGCCATGGTGCCTGGCTTACCACCAGGGCGTGAGGTGACCGTAGCTATCTTTCCCTGCTCTGCCATGGTGCCTGGCTTACCACCAGGGCGTGAGATGACCGTAGCTATCTTTTCCTGCTCTGCCATGGTGCCTGGCTTACCACCAGGGGCGTGAGGTGACCCTCCCCTGTCGGTCTTATCCCTTCGTTTCTTAGCAGAAGGTGGCAACCTCTTCCTGGTTGCCATTCTAATGATACTGCCCACAGAAAAATTTGGGCCCAAACCCCTAACTGGGCCTATTTCTCATTGGGCCTAGTAGGTTGTGGGCCCGGACATTACATCCTACCCCCCTTAAAATAAATTTCGTCCGCGAAATTATACATACCTCTATCTTCGAAGAGCTGGGGGTAACTTTGGCGCATCTCCTCTTCAAGTTCCCAGGTGGCTTCCCGTTCAGTGTGGTTGGTCCACTGAATTTTGACATAAGGGATGGTACGCCTCCGAAGAATTTGCTCCTTCTTATCGACGATGCGCAGAGGAGCTTCCTCATAGGTCAGGTCTTCATTTATCTGCAAGGGTTCATACTGCAATACATGGTTGGGATCTGGGATGTACCTGCGTAGGAGGGAGACGTGAAAGATGTCGTGTACTCCTGATAACTCTGGAGGTAGGGTCAGCTTGTAGGCGACCTTGCCCACTTTAGCGAGAACCTCGAATGGGCCGATGTAGCGGGGACTCAGTTTACCGTGCCGCCCAAATCGGGTAACACCCCTTGACGGAGAAATTTTTTAGGAAGACAAAGTTCCCCTCCAAAAATTCCAATTCCTCCTACCTTTGTCAGCCCATCGTTTCTGTCTGTCCTGAGCGGCTTGTAGTCTTCGCGTTATTAGCAGTACCTTATTTCTAGCACTTTGGACTAAGTCAGGACCGAGTAGTTTTCGCTCTCCGACCTCATCCCAATGCAGAGGAGATCGGCATTTCCTTCCATATAGAGCTTCATATGGTGCCATTTGGATGCTGGAATGGTAACTGTTGTTGTAGGCAAACTCTACCAGAGGTATGTGGTCGTCCCAGCCTCCACCTAGGTCCATGGTACAAGCTCTCAACATGTCTTCCAGGGTCTGTATTGTCCGTTCTGACTGACCGTCAGTCTGAGGGTGGTATGCGGTACTGAGCCTTAATTCGGTACCCATGGCCTTCTGAAAGCTTCCCCAGAATCTGGATACAAATCGGGGGTCGCGATCAGAGACGATGCTCACTGGCACTCCATGTAGGCGCACAATTTCATTAATGTACACTTGGGCCAGTCTGTCCAATGAGGTTCCAACCCTAAAGGGTAGGAAGTGAGCTGACTTTGTGAGGCGGTCGACAATCACCCACACTGCATCATTCCTTTTTACTGTTCTTGGTAGCCCTGTAACAAAGTCCATAGTGATTGTGAGGACCCGTGCGGGCGTGTGTTTAGTCCCACATTGGTTATTCGCTGGGTAGATCTTGGGTATTTATACAGGATCAAGGAACCCAAATAGTAACTTTCGGCTAGCCATTTTGGGTGAGATCCTGGGTCGTTACAAATGGTATCAGAGTGGACCCGGCCCATAACTTATGTGGACTAGGGGACACTGCAGCACGGATCCATTGGGGTTGACCACGGACCGATCGTGGTGTTAATGATTAGATTTGAATGGATTTGAACCCTTAGCCTGACGAGGACGTCAGGGCTTGAACGGGGGGAGTATGTGAGGATCCGTGCGGGCGTGTGTTTAGTCCCACATCGGTTATTCGCTGGGTAGATCTTGGGTACTTATACAGGATCAAGGAACCCAAATAATAACTTCCGGCTAGCCATTTTGGGTGAGGTCCTGGGTTGTTACAAACAATACAAGGACAACATGCAACATTTACAACCTTGACCCAAATAAAGCCATTTAAAGTCACTCCCAAACAAAGATACCGATAAAAAGGATAAATTAGTAAGATAACTGAATAAGCATAACCTCTAAGATAGCTTCTAATTAATACTTATCATATTTTATGCTGCATCTGTAATAACTATTGAAGATTATATCATCACAATCAAGGAAAGATAAAGTTAGCATACACGCATCCAAATTTGGTGGCAATCATATCTATGATGTTGATTAATGAGATACAAAGCCAAACTCAACTAGCTCACATGGTCTGAGGCCACATAAATTTAATATTTATTGATAATGAAGCCTGAGATTACAATTAAGAACCAAGATGCCCCAAAACAAATCAAAATGAACAAACTTCTCTAAAAACTCACACACAACCTTCTCGAGATACAACTACACACATAATTTGGGTATCGCGCTCGATTCTTTCAATGGATAGCAGTTCACAAAGTACAGTTCAATCTGAAAGCATAAGGCACTCCTCACACAAGATGCAGTAAAAAATGTACTACGTAATGATGTAATAAAGTTGAGTATCACTACTATTAAAATATGCATGCTGAAATTAACAGCAAATTCTGAAACATTCATGACCATGTATTTAATGATGATTTAGCATTCAAACATCCAGAGCAGGGGGGTCTTTTTCCTTACTCTGTAAAACCTCAAGTATATAGATCCAAGTTCAACCTTGATTAGCTAAGTAAATAGCTTCAAACCTCATAAATTAAATTGGGAAAACAGAGATCCTCTTGCATGAGAGAAACATTTAGTTATTGGGGTAAAAAAAAACATAATTACATGCCCGTCTATAAGAACTGTGGATTCAACAATAAGCATGTCAGTTTAGAGGGACACAGCTTAGAAAACATAGTGTGAACAGTAGAATTTCAGCATGGTTGCAATCAAAGAGCAGTCATATATCAATGATGTCGTGCCTTCATGCAGATCTGAAGTTTACAATATCGACAACTTTATCACCTACCTCATGATGACCCTTCCAAAATCACAATAAGCAATGGTGTATTCCCCTTGTTGTCTTCCAAATTGGCAACTGAAGGATTGGTTTTAAGCAGTTCCAGCACTATCTCAACACTATACCCTTTAACTGCCGTGTAAATTGTTACTTGCCCTTCTTGTCAGTCTTCAAACCTAAGCTGGGCTCCTTTCTTAGAAGGGACTTTACTTGTCACGCCCCCGCCTACACGGGGCACGTGAGGCATCCAGTGCCCACATGGGGGCACATGAGGGGGGAACACAGGGCTCCCTTATCAAATATTGTCCAGTTCCGGGGGCCGCACGTGCGCCGCTCAGACCCATCCCCGGTTTTGTTTTCCACCCAAAATACGTCTGCAGGATTTGGAGACACCCACCTCATATGCCCAGGCTCTGAAACAAGTCTAGCCGATGTGGAATCTTTCATTCACCTACTCTCGGACTAGAGCTGTCCTCGGCTCTGAAACCAAAATATCATGCCCACGCCTACGCGGGGCGCGTGAGGCACCCAGTGCCAACATGGGGGCTACATAAGAGGAGAACACGGGGCTCCCCTGCCAGATATTGTTTGGTTCCGGAGGCCGCACGCGCGCGCACACGCCGCTTAGACCCCTCTTCGATTTTGTTTTCTACCCAAAATGTGTCTGCAGGATTTGAAAACACCCGCCTTATATGCCCAGGCTCTGAAATGAGTCTAGCCGATGTGAGAGCTTTCATTACTGTTTCTACATGTACGATTGCTCTGAACAATCTTGGCAAAGGCTAGCATATCTCTTAAACACTTTCAAATCAAAAGCAGTTTTACGACTGCTCCGAGTGATCTTGGCAAAGGCTAGCATCCGTTTCCAACAGAAGATTGGCAACGTTGGTGTGGCCTGGGGTAGTAACAGTGTCCAAGGCTGCAGAATTCGATGAGTTTGTTGTCACGGCCAGTGCAGGAAAAGAATGCAGGAGCACTTTCAGCACTTCAGTAAAACTGAAGAAATGATATAGTGTGAATCGAACTTTACAGGCTGAGGTAGGATATGAAATAACAACTCTCACAGAATGATAGAAGAATAGGGACTAATCTATATAAGCAATCATAAACCAAATGAAGTGATCAACATCAAAATATTTCAAATCAAGGATGACTAGAATAAATTATTCATTGTAAATGATTAGATGGAGTGAAGGATTAGTATTTCTCCAGAGTGTGAGACACTGTTAGAATAATTATGGATGAGCTCAATCCTTTACACGATTACCTGTTATGGTCATAATAGCACACTGTAAAATAGATTCTGGGGGAAAATATGGGAAAAGGCTAGTAATTCCACTCTTTTCTGATGTTACAGTTAGTAAATTAGTAACCGAGTTGAAGTAGCAGATGAATGCATGAAACTGGAAGTAGAATCCAATAGTTAATTTCAAAAGATGGGCAATATAGAAGTTCTTTATGACCATAATCAGGGTACAAGACTGGCAGAATCGACGACTTCATTTCTAGGATTATGATTCTACTTTCTTGAAAGCCTATTAGTAAGTTCTAGCCAGCTACTATAAAATAAGGCAACCTTTACAGCACTAGCAGAAGCCTTCAGTGATTCAACTCAATCCAGTCTAAGCAACTATTAATTGTTTGTTCGTTTTAATATCTTCTCTAATAGAAATTTCACATACTGATGACAACAACAGGATTGCTGCTTTGAAGCTAGAAGTAAAATATCTTACATCCATAAAAGAACACATGGAACTAAATGGGACTAACTACCCCAATTCACATATAGGAAAATTCAGACAAATCTATCTTTAATTACCACGACAACAAGGAAGTATTGTGAATCTGATTCAAGTTCTACTAGTTAAAACTGGCAGCAAATCTAATAATTCAGTGAAGGATATCCTGCATTAACATTGTTAGCATTAAAACTTTGATTTGGTGTCAGCATATTTTAGCTACCTTCATGAAATTGGAGAAGCCGAGATTAGAAGGCTTACCCAGATGTCCCTGCTTAGTTGCAACATGAATTGCATCAAAGTCGTTAGTGAAAAGCACTCCAATGGAAACTTCTAAACCATTTCGTTCTGATTCACACCTCTGCCTTGTGATCTCCGAACGCTGAAAACAATTTAAAAAACAAAACAAAAAAAAAACTCTCTCTCTCTCGCTGTCTGGAATGGAAATGAGCACACTAAGACTGCTATTTTGACTGCTGCTGCTTTTCTTCCAGGTTCTTGCTGGGGTTTTGGGTTTAACCTTTTGTTTTTGGGAAAGAGAACCGGCGTTATAGGCCATGGATATCGACATCAGCGGCGCATATTGTCCGGTCCGGTTCAGTTGCTGTTGAACGCTCGAACCTGCTGCTGTGTTCCACTAACCAGGTTTGTGATGTCTTGGGCTAAATTAAGGTATGAATGATTTGTTAAAACATACCAAGAAAAATAACTGTCATGAAGCTAAATTAAGCTGTAATTTGGGTAGGTCCCTTGTTTTTTACCCAAATACATACCGTAAGCTCATCTACGTACAGGAAAGTGCTAGCTTATCAGACTACAAAAGTCTCTTGATGATCATACCAAGGATTCAATGTTAGGGTTCAAATCTCGGCTTCGGTATGACTATGTGTGTCCTCATCTAAAATAAAGAAAGCCAACAAATAGAGCAATGATTTTGACCATCAAAAAGGAGAATGACTAATCATATTGTTGAGCATTGCTACAGTATGAATTGAATTACTAAATTGTGAATATCCATTGGCGCATACTATGCTGGCAAATATGGTAGTATAGAAGGTCATGAGGGTTTAATGAGTTCAAATTCTTTACGGGTTGCCTTTCGCACCGCAGATGGTTATAATTATCTTGGATGGCCACTATATCATCCATTTCGAAGACGAATGACTATAGTTCATGGCGATAATTCAAGCGGCCACGCTCGGTGCCTCAGATGAGCGATAGCCATTCATCTGCATAGATGGCATAGCGGCCACCGAGGATGATAAAGCAGTTTATGGTGCAAAAGATGCACCACAATGGATCCTAGTTCGGGTTTAATAGGCTACAAGGCTTGAACTTTGCTTTCTATTTGTAAATGCCTTTGCTATATTAGCTTCTGGAGCATCAACAGGAAAACTTCTCAAAGCCTTTGTTGATGATCTATTATGAGTTCAAATTGGAAAGAGTGAGATCTTTTATATGACCAAATAGCTCCTCTAGCCAGCAATTTATCAGAGTGCAGTACATTCTCCAATTTGCTATCCAATATCCATGTAAAGCATATTGAAGCAATCAGTGAACGCTACTAACATTCAGTCAAGTAGACTCTCAATTTGGAGGAGTCTTCAAGAAGTGACATTCGTAGGCTTTGTGCCCTATGTCTATCGGACGATGATCGATCATGGAGGCCTGAGCAAATGCACCAGCTTTAGCATTTTGGGCAGCTCACATCCACTCTTGCTAGCTTAAATTGATCTCTTTGTAGTGATCTTGGAATGGAACAAGGCTTGACATGTATAAGGAAAGCTTCCAGACCTCATGTGGGAGAGGTTCTATCTTCGAGTTACAAAACAGTCCATATGATCCAAACATGACCTTTGAATGGAGGGTTGGGATTCGGTCAGATTTGCCGATAGTATGCAGAATTTGTTAGGCAGTTCAATTCACACCAACACAGTTAGAATGCAAATAAATTCCTGAAAAGATGTTATTTTGGACAGGTATTTGACAAATGAATTCTGGTGGGAGACCACCATTTTCTAATTTTAATTTAGATGGATGGTTTCTGTTCTTTGTGTCCATAACAATTCTTGGGCAGGTACCCATCTCAAATTAGAGTTGCAACCTGTCTCTCTGAACAGAAAAGGAAGAACAAAACAAAGGAATGCAGACCCTGGAACATGGCTTCTCCTCTACTCACATGCGCTGGATGTGGGCTGCTTAAACAACAAGTTAACAAAAGAGCAGGTGCCACTCAAGGTCTTGCTTCATGCTTCTCAAGTTGACTTGGGAAACCATTCTTGCTATCCAATACTTTCTATTCTCCACATGAGCATTAGCTTGACTTTTCCTAAAACACTTGCAAGCAACCTTTTGATTGGATCATCCAATCACCATTGTGTTTCAAAGATTAAAAGTTGCATGCACTCTCATGTTAGTCAATGTTTACTCCATGATCTGCATCTTTATTGTATAGATATAACCACAAATTCTTGTTCGCATAAATACTCTAAGATGCTATAATTAATTCCCATGCACATGGGGTTTGCTGCTTGATTAGTTATGGAAATGATGGAGTCAAGTGATCATTACTTCACTTTTAAATTCTTGACACAAGTACTTGAGAAAAGAAATCTATCCCTAGATTTGTGATTCAAAAGAAAAACTAATGCACATATTAGATGCATCTTTCAAGATTTAAGAAAATCCACAGACTCATTGGCAATCGGTAAATAAGAAAAAGGAAACAAGCAGAAGCTTATTGTTAATCGGAAGTATGGATTGTTTTATGTCATGATTTATCATATCGTAAGCGTTGTCATATACTAGTTGATGCACCACATAGTGCAGCTAGCAAATACTATGGCCAATTGAACTATGCCAAGCTTCACATGAGCAAGTGGATTCAGGAGTGAAGATTTTGAGAAGTAAATATTTTCTATTAGAGATGGTATCAAATTTAGCCAAGCTTCTATATTATAGTAGAATAATTCTAGCGCACTTCCTTATTGTTGAGTTTTATTTTTAGTATGACTTCGTATCCAAATTAATGCCGAATTATGGTTAAAGGTCATTCATGCACATGCATCTAATACATTGTATGTTGCAGCCTTTCGACATATCAATAAAACTTCTCGAAAAGAACTTTCTTCACCAAACAAAGGATTTTCAATCTAGCTTGCTCCAATTTATATGTAAATTTTCGAGATTTAATCCCGGTGATTGAATCTCCCATCACCCTTCTTGTTGCATCATATACTAGTTCAACAAAAAGAAGTGGCATATTACAAATCCTTTAAGGTTTATCATCTTTTTGGATAAAATTATAATAATTGATTGAAAATATGCAAGAGCAACTCCTTATGTTCTTGTAAAGTAGATGTATTGCATCAATTGTTTATTAGCACAGGTTTTAGTAACCAAAAGTCATTGTAGTCACATGGATGCTCGACTTAATCTACTTTCTAAGCTCCTTAGCTAATAAATTAAAGCAACCGACTAAGTACAAGACTTTCCTTTGATGCATGCATTCCTTACTTGAGAACCAAGGTTTCTTAGAACTAGTATCGCTGCAATTTTCTGCTTGAATTGTTTTATACTCTTCAATCATATATTCTCTTATAAGATGATCAAATCTTCAAGAAACGACCAAAGTATAAAAGTAATGTATTGATGAAGATGGTTTTTTGAGTTATCAAGGAAATGGAGTTAATGGAGGAATAAATTATTCATGTCTCCCCATTTGGGCATAGAAAAAGAATATATAATATAATTAAAAACTGCAGGCAAATAACTTATTGGTCATGACCTACAATATCTAAATGAAGCAACATCGTCACAAAACGTTCAACTTCAGAATAGTTTGGCATGTGCCCCTGCAAAGCCATGCAAGCCAACACAAGCCATGCATGTACCACAAATTAATGCTTCAGAAGACCTCTGAACTTCCAAAATCTGCATGTCATGATGCCGGCCATTAAGATAAGATGACCACCACCCCTCCAACCCTTCATTTCCTCCACCATAGAATGACAAATTAAACCTTCAAGACAGCCCTATAAATACATCCCAACACAACCTCTAAGTAGCACCTCTCTATCGCCCTCCCTCTCTTTCTCTCTTTCTCCATCTATCTGTCTATCTAAACCAGTCCAATGGCACAGTTCATGGCCTTTCTTCTCACAGTTCTCTTTATCTGCTCCTTCACAAGCGCAATGGCAGCCTACAACATTGCAGATTTTGGAGCCAAACCTGACGGTCGAACCGACTCGGCCAAGCCATTCCTCAGTGCATGGGCTGCTGCTTGTGGTTCCAGCCAGCCTTCAGCTATTATTGTGCCCGCCGGCAGGTTCCTCCTCAGCCAGGCCCTCTTCCAGGGGCCATGCAAGAACAGCAATATAAGGATCTTCATCAGTGGGACTATTGTGGCTCCCTCCGGTTATGGTTCTAACACAGTATGGATATCATTCAACTACGTCCAAGGCTTATCCATCTTCGGTGGGACACTGGACGGGCAAGGGCAGTCCTTCTGGGCCTGCAAGATGGCTGGCCGGAGCTGTCCAAATGGCGCCATGGTAGGTGAATTTTGTGATACCTCGCACTTGATTCAGGGATTAAGAAAGCTGCTTAACTTAAATGTTCTATAGTTAAAATCCATGAGATAGATATCTTGGTATATGAGCGAACATAGGCTGAAATTAACTAATTAAGCAACTTACAAGTCACTAAGATGACCGGGTCATAAACTTCTTATAAAAAGTCAGATATTGAACTGCTACCAAGAATGCTAATATAAGATTGCTTGTGATTCATTATAAATGCAGTCTCTCACGATAGCCGAATCAAAGAACATCCTGATCAGCGGCCTGACATTGTTGAACAGCGAAGTCTTCCACATCTCGATCTTTGGCAGCTCCGGTGTCACGGTGCGGGGTGCGAAGATCACAGCCCCGGGGGACAGCCCCAACACCGACGGCATCCACATCCAGAAGTCAAGCTTTGTGACCGTCTGCGGAAGCAGCATCAAGACCGGCGACGACTGCATTTCCATGGGCGAAGGTGCCACCGACGTCTGGATTGAGAAGATAAGCTGTGGCCCGGGTCATGGCATCAGGCGAGGATCAGTACTGTTCCATCGATCATGATCAAAGATGACTACTTCGCTAACAAATTCGTATTCATTGATGCAGCATTGGAAGCCTAGGGGATACGCCGCAGGAAGATGGTGTGCAGAACGTGACGGTGAAGTCGGTGGTGCTCGCGGGGACGCAGAACGGGCTAAGGATCAAGACATGGGGGAAGCCTAACACTGGGTTTGTTAAGGGGGTCAGGTTTGAGCATGCCATCATGCAGAATGTCCAAAATCCTATCGTCATCGATCAGAACTACTGCCCTGGAAACAAGAACTGCCCTGGCCAGGTAAAGTATATACGTAGTCGTCCCATGTCGTGTGCTTAGATGGGCTAAACGAAGGATATCTTCTTCTGATTTGCTCTCATTGTAATGGTTTTAGAGCTCGGGCATCAAGATCAGTCAGGTGATGTACAGCGACATCCATGGGTCGTCGGCGACCCAAGCAGCAGTGAAGTTCGATTGCAGCCCGAGCAATCCATGCAGTGGAATTGGGTTGCAGAACATAAATCTAAGTTACTTAAACAAGCAGGCACAGTCCTACTGTAGGAATGTTCAGGGGAGCACTTCTGGCTTTGTTATTCCTCCGAGTTGCCTCTGATGTTGTGGGATTAGGATAAAAATAGTGGCTGATGCTCTGGGTGGCCGGCCGCCGAGCGCAGGAATGCGTGAAGAGGGAGCTGGGGAGATCCTGGGAGAGCAAGGTCGAGTCCCGTTTCAGTATTAGTAGAAGGGTTCCCTTCTCGAATTATATTATTTCATGTATGTGTACCTTTTCATGTAAAGGTTTTGGTGTTTGGATAAAACCCCTATAATTAAATTAATGTAACAAGGGAGGTCTTGCTTGTAGTAATCGAATGCATACATATTTATAAATATTGATCACTGTGAATTACATAATAATGTTATTAACTTTCATATAAAGCAAACACATCAATGCATATCTTAGATGGTCTTCTAAGATATGGGGAAAAAGCTCTTCTATACAACGGAAATCAGAAAACGATGCTGCAAGAGACAAAGGAGTCTTTGCTACTTGGAGCGTTTCCAAGCCTGTTGGTTATGCACTGGGTCGATCTTGGATATATATGTAAGATTCCAAATAATACCTTCTGCCTAGTTATATTGGGTGACGGTCTTGGGTCCGACATTTGTTGTTGATGAATTCAATGGAAAAGGTTTTGAGTTTGAAGGCTTATCATGGATTTTTGATTGATCTATATATACTTGTTTGGCAATTTCTTAGATCTAGAGACCGGTACTTATATTAAGAAGTATTAAAGAAGTGATCATGCATTTCTTATTAAGCTTTCCATGGTAGCATGTAGTGATGTTATCAAAGGTTCCATGCATTTCTTATTAGAATATGGCGCCATGTTTGCTATGTGAAGGATTTGAAACAAAGAGAAACAAGATCTTGAACTTACATGCCACCACTTATCTTCTATTTGTTCAGTTGGTACAGGAGAAAGTCCACATCCATTTCATGGAGGAGCCATGCTAGGTCTGCATATAATATCCATGGATCCTAACAAGGGAATCGCAATAACATAAGCAAGAGATTTTGCAATTCATATAAATCAAAGATGGCCACATTGTCGATAAATTGTTGTGCACTATAAATTGACCTGTCCAAATATTAGTTTGGACTAGGTTTTCTTAATTTAATTTAAATTAATTTTATTCAAACACTGCTTATATGGCACTGCCACGAAACTCAAATTGCAACTGATCCCTGCCTTTGGCCTGAGGAAAATTAAATGTAAACTCTTTGAATATGAAGGAAAGTTGAACTTCTCAATTAAATATCACATATACATTTAAGTCAATGCAAGAGATCGAAAATTTCAACATCTATATTGCTTAAGAGAAAAAAGATTTCGGCATCTATGACAAGCTATCTTAGCATGATGATGTCATTTTTTAATTCTTGTCTGACCTACAACTAACGACATATTCATTATGATCCTAATGAGTTTGATCCTAAATTCTAGCAATCATAGTATAACATCGCAAGACATAGGTAGATGATATTTGTAAAGTAGACACTTAGTCATTTATCCAATGGTTACAAACATTAGACAAGTTTGTTTAGAGTGGTTTCTTGTACGCCTCAAATGATCCCTTTTTCTCCCTGTGCACATGGCAAACTCCGAGTTTGGTGCTCTAGGACATTGAAAGGTAGTTGTAAGGTTAGTTGTATCGGTTTTAAGACATTGGCTTAGAAATATTCTTAAAGGTCAAGTGTTTATTCTAATCCCCCTCCTCTCCCCACATGTGAACTAAGATTAATTACATCTAAAATAGATTGCTCGTAAAGAATCTGAGAGGAGATTTTTTTTTTCGGTAACTTAGGAAGAGATTTCACTCCCTGAATTTCCAAGATGTGCATTTTTGCTGACAATTCATTAAATTCTCACAGATAGTTCGTTACATTCATATCTTGAAAATTCAGGAAGTAAGAGGAGGTTTTACTCCGTGAATTTTCAAGATATGAATGTAATGAATTGTCCCTAAAAATTGACATCGTAGAATCCACACAATCTACAATTGGTGCATAGCCTTGCATGCACACGTAGGCAAAGAATTTACCATTAAAATTAAGTGATGGATAAATAATAATGAAGCATCTAAGCAGTTTATGGGATGACTTTTCACATGAAGCACTGAGCATTAGCATAGCTAGTTGACATTGTTCTTTACTCTAAGAAAGGTCCAAACAGGGTTGGAGTTCGGATTTGTGTCCATCGCCTCCATGTTATTCGATAATAGAGACAGAGGACCTTTTCGCATCCATTGGCGATATGTGGTGTTTGGCATTCAATAGGTTGTGCCATATTTGACAGTTGTTCATCCTTGTGATTGGATGATATGGTGGCGATTGAGGATACATAGCCTTCTACGGTGCAAAACATGCAGCATAGATGATCCTGACTTTTCTTATAGTAGCATCCCTACTTTATTTCTTGAAAACATAAAAAAAAAAAATAAACATGAATAAAATAAGCCTGGTGGTCTGAGACGCACTCAAGATTTTTCTAACCTATTTTAAATCTGGATAAAATTTTTGAACTGGGACCTAGCCTATCAAATCTAAAATATCAGGCCCAAGCTCAAACTCCACATGGTCCTATGGTGGCATCTTATTGCCCCCATAAGTTTGGCTACAACTCCAGCCCAAAATAGTCATGTTACTGAGCTAGAGCTTTGAGATCGAAAATCATTTTCTGTGAAGAAAACTAAAAACTGCTTCGACTGATTGGAATGGGTAATTTCATAATCTACTTAAAATCAACAAACCCAGAGACTTAAGCCGGATTCATGCTTAATGAATAAGGGTTTGAACTCTAAAGGGTTTACTTGGGCCATGTTTGGATTGCTGCTGGTTCAGATTCAAGTCAGACTTCTTGGTATCTTTAAAACCAAAAGGAATTAAGAGCCCATTAATGTCGATAGGACGATTGTAAACATTTTTTCCTTTAGATGAAGCATATTTTTTTAATTTTTTTATATCAACCAGTAAGAGAACAGTAAGCTACAAAATAGGATTGCAGGCCTCCCACCCCCAAGCAGGCCCAACAGGCTGCTCATCCTAACCTTAGAGATGCAAATGGACCACTCTGCTTTATTGTGGGCAATTTATATCTTACACAGGATGCACCAATATAGCCATGCACCATGCTGATTATTTCCGCATGATGAATGAGGCCTACAGAAATGCGACGACCGGATAGGCATCATGCACAACAACGGTGTATGATATAATTTCTCCTTGTCATGTTGGTAACTACTTGGGATACACTTTCTATTTCATTACCTTTATGAGATGAAGCTGGATAAGGGTCGAGGGTTCCCCATGCTTCTCACACAAATAAGTTGCTCAGGCTAAACTTGTAGTATCAAAGAAATAATCGGGCTCGAACCAAGCTCAATAGGCTAAACTCGTAGTATCAAAGGAATGATCGGGCTCGAATCAAGCTCAACAACATAGCTCAGATCACTAGTCTCAACAGTGTGAATGAGCTTCTTATCAAACTAAGTTAAGCTTCTATATGTCTTTGCATTTCCAAAACTCTCCAACTTGGCTTAGTTATGTGTGGAATTTGAGAAGATGCATGAGCTTGGCTCATTTTTGGCTGAACAATATATCTTGAAGAAAACCTGCTATGATCCCAGCTCCAGTTGTTTTATGAACTGCCTGGCGCCAAAACCTAACGTAGCATATGATGATACGCATAGATGCATTTTAATTTGGAAAACGCCAAAAATACTTTTTTATAAATGTGGCTCATGCCTTCCTAGAGCATCACTTTCATGTTACTTCTGACATCATTTTCTTGGGCCCCACGCTATCAAGTAGCAGATTTGGAAGTGACACAATATATATATATATATATCACTCTCAAAAAGTACCTATTCTTGATGCAATTATTGAAGGATCCAATAATAAGGGATTAGGAAAGGCAAAGCCACTCCCTCCATTAGGGAAAAAAAATCCTAAAGTTTCTGGTCACCCAAATTCTATAAGGTTGTAATCAATTTCAATTCTTATAACCATCATTGAACATGTGAACATTACAATCCGAAGCCAATCCAGAGTTATGGAAGGATAGGGTTGGATTGGTACAACTCTCAAGTTATCCAAATAAAATATATATATATTTTAATAAAATAATCATTATAGAAAACTTACATAAAAATAAATAAAAGTAATAAAAACTATTATATAGTTTTTACTTTTGAGAAACATGTTGGAATTTCATTACCATATTCCAAACCGAGATAAAACTTACTAACAAGCTAGCCTTTAGTTTAATCAACAATAAAATTTTAAAAGTATAAAATATCTATGATATAATATTTCTAAAATAATGATAACTAGCATTTGCCGTATCAAGCTATACCGTGTAATCTGTTATCTTAGCTTTAACAATGTATTATATATTGGCATTAAGGCTGCAAATGGCTCAGGTTGACTTGTGACCCAACCCGGCTCGTTTTGAAGGACCCGTAGGGCTGGGTTGGGTCCTAGATTTGGACTCGTTTTATTTTTCGCGTTGGATCTGAGTTTACTAAATTCAAAGCCAACCCGACCCATTTAAAATTTGGATAATTTTAGATTTTCAATCATACATCCCGATCCGAATCTATAAAATTATTTGGGTCCATGAGGGTGCAAACAAGTTCTGAAGTTATGAATGGATTGATCCGATCTGAACTCGAATCGGATCCGAATTTTTTGGATTGGATCCGAGTTGTACATGGACCCGATTCGACCCGAATGACCCATTAAGTTAAAAATTGTAGCGGTGGACCCGATCCAAATCCAATCCGACAACCTAACTTGGTTCTTTATTCGGTCCTAATTTTGGACCAGGACTTGATCCAATTTACATATGATACATATAGAATGATTTGATTCGAGCTAGATCGGTTCGCTCGACCCCTTGACCCGAAATTACACCGATTTAATTGAGCCAGATCAGTTGAGCCATTCAAAATTTATATCCAAAATCCAAACTGACCAACCATTGAGTATCCTTTTTCTTTCTTGCTAGAAAACAGAGTGAGAGTGAGTGCTCTTCGGACTCCCATTCCTATTCTCCAGAGAGAAAAAAAAGAAGAGCAATCAGAAGCAAAGATGGCGACAGTGGAACTGAGCAACAAGCGGATCATCCTCAAGGACTACGTGACAGGGTACCCCAAGGAGGAGGACATGGTTCTCGTCACCTCCACCATCGGATCAAAGGTCCCCCATGGATCACAGGCCGTCCTCGTCAAGAACCTCTACCTCTCCTGCGACCCTTACATGAGGTGGCGCATGTCCAAGCCCGTTACTGAAAGCTATACCACCCCTTACACTCCTGGCTCTGTGAGCCCATCTCTTTCTAATTCCCATTCTACCTTTTTTTTGTTTTGAGAATGCTATGATGTTTCGGATCTAAATGGTTCTTGAGACGGATAGTTTGAATAAAAATTTTTAGTTATTTTATTCGAATGAGTTTTTTGTATGATCTCAAATGTATGTGTGTTTATTGTTGGCTATTCAGGTGAAGGATAATATTTGCTAAATTTGTCTTTGTTTGAATGGTTATATGCGTAAATATGTCGGTGATCTCGCATTTTCTACTGTTCTTGATGTTTATGTAATCTTTTCCTTTCTGAATTTTGGGTGAGTTAGTCGTGTTTTCTTTTAATTCCAGATCTGCCATCTTAGACACTTTGTTCCTGAATGAACTTTTACTTCATCAATGGCATTAGCGACAGTATTTTTAAGTATATTTAGGGAGGGTGTTGTCGTTGATTTGTTTCTACTTCACCATTTGTTTCCTTTCAATTTCTAGTGTACAGAAAAAGGAGGACCTTTTCTCAGTTCAGTCCCAAACTGTACCATATTATAGTGTGCTATGAATACTGAAACAGAATATTTCTAGATAAAACCATATACTTGGGCTTTATTCTCTAAATTAGAGTTAGACTGCTTGAAATCAACTTATCCGCATGGAATCAGCAAGTCAGTATTATTAATAATCGATGTTCTGGACTGGGTACTTACTGCAACAACACTAAGTTTTGTTGTACAGAAAAGAAAAATGGGGCAAAAGTATGGTGGTGGATCTTCCACCTTTTCCTGGAAAAAAGAGAAAAGAAAGAAAAGATGCAGAATGAGGAACACCACAAAGATGAACAAGTTGAGGTGTGAATGTGACTGTCAGGATGTAGTAAGTCTGTGGGAGGCTTAAGAGCATCACAAATAGAGGATAAGAATGTGAGGAATGAATATGATGGTTTGATTATATAAAACAAAGAGTAAGATGACCTGCTGGAAAATGCGATCAGGTCTGCCTGAAAGGGATAGAGTGTATGATTTGCAAAGACGAAGATTATGTGGAATTTTTCCGTTCTGAATATGGTGATAATTGTTCTGTCAGATCTATGCTAGCTCTGCAATAATTTTCTTCATTAATATATTGATCCATGAAAGTATAACAGTGCTAGACATTGAAATTTGGGAAACTAGAAGGATCTTTCAGTTATTCTTACTTTTAGTGGCTTCTTTGCCCTTATAAATCCTATCTGAAAATTTTCAGACATCAGAAGGATGAGTTGTCATTTATCCACTTGCAGCATGAAGGCTTAACCGTGCACTCTTATTTTCTACCAGTCATGTTTGGTCATTTAGTTCATCTTTTACACTGTTTGCATCCCACATGTTCATACTTCTAACTTTTGCTTGTAAGTCAAAAGATTATTTAAGTTGTTGTACAATTGTGCACATAATTTTGATAACCTGATGATATAATTGTCTTTTATTTACTTCTGAACCAGAACATAAGTCTAACTGGGTCATACATTTGCAGGTCCTTAATGGTTATGGTGTGGCTAAAGTTCTTGATTCTGGTCATCCAGATTTCAACTCTGGAGACTTCGTCTGGGGAATAACTGGATGGGAAGAGTATAGCCTGATTACAATGCCCCAAGCCCTGACCAAAATCAAGTACACTGATGTACCACTTTCCTACTACACAGGCATTCTAGGTACCTTCTGATATTTTGACAATTCTGATACAATGGGAATCAATAGGCAGTTGCTTTACATTGGTGAAGAAATTAAGTGCTGTTGGTGATAGTAGGGTGACTAAACTATGATAAATAGTTCAGTTAATGTTACAGTTTCATAGTAATGAATCATTACGCTCATACTATTGCTCAAGGATTCTTTGCAGATCGAAAGCATAATTCGAGTATTTACCCTAACATGGCTTCTAAATATTGTTTGAGCCACCTCTGTATTAACATAGATGGAGATTGTTAGGAATAAATCTTGTATGTGTTTGATGGAGACTTATGCATCATTCGTTATGAGTAGCACGTAATCCGTGAATAAGAATTTCTTACAAAGTTCAAGCTATTTGTGCATCATTTTCAGGAATGCCTGGGCTCGCAGCTTATGCTGGATTTCATGAAGTATGTTCCCCGAAGAAAGGGGAAACGGTATATGTGTCAGCAGCATCTGGAGCAGTTGGCCAACTTGTTGGCCAGTTTGCAAAGTTGATGGGTTGCTATGTAGTTGGGAGTGCTGGTACCAAAGAGAAGGTACTATCATATTCTGTACCTTCAAGGGTTGGGTTGCAAGTATGTGTTACTTCATAGAAAATTTTAGCTATGAAAGCACTAATAATATTTTGGATTCCTGTGGCTGCTCAGGTTGATCTCTTAAAGAATAAGTTTGGGTTCGATGATGCATTTAACTACAAGGAAGAGCATGATCTTGCTGCTGCATTAAAAAGGCCGGTGTATAAATTCTGATGAATGTTCTCTTTGCATCTTGATCTTAATTGTTCCATTGAGGTGGTGTTATGTTACCAGGTCTGAGAGCTCAAGGAATTACTCTAAAAGCATGATGTTTGACAGACTAATCTAACTAGAACCATCAGAAATCCAAGTCCTAGAATTTCTTATTAAATATAAATAGTCACCCTCAGATGTTTATATATCAATTAAATATCTTAAAGGATCAATAATTGAGAACCTAGTGGTACCAATACCAACATCACCACCTGCAAATTTTAGAGGCCGGATTCTTGATGTACATTTTTGAGACACCTCAGCCCCTCCCTCCCCTCCCCCCAACTGAAAAAAGAACAAAATATTTCCCAGACACCTGCTTCCATCTCTTCTTCCGCCTAAACTTTCATGTGCCATTGTTTCTCCTATGGAAGATGAGGGATTCTTGGACTAACATGTTATCCCATAAAAGTTAAGAGGTTATGGAAACTAACCCCTTATCATGTAATTAAGCCAATGATCTAGATATGAACCATGTAAACTCATACATTGTGCTAAAACAATTACTCTCAGGTGATGAAAGATTTGAATGAAATATCCACATTTAATACTCTTCTCATGGTATTTGAGCTCATATCTACGGTTAGTCCCCTGTGCTCTCAAGCATCCAAATGAGCTAATTTAGAAAATTTAGCGACTTCCATCAGTTGCCCATGAACACAAGAAATTACCAAAAGAAAAACTTTTAAAAAAAATTGTATCTCACCATCGAGTTGATCCTTCTGTCCTCAGAATATTATGTTATCTGCAGTTCTTTTTTCTGTAGTACCTTTTGTTGATGACTTGCTTGTTTCACTGATATCTGCCTATCAAAATTTCACATTTGAAGATAACTTGAGTGCATGACTGTTACCAGGTCTTTCCCTGATGGAATAGACATCTACTTTGAAAATGTCGGGGGGCGAATGCTTGATGCAGTTCTATTGAACATGAAAGTACATGGTCGAATTGCTGTTTGTGGGCTGATATCGCAATACAATCTCACCCAGCAGGAGGGTGTCCACAACTTATTCTGCCTCGTAGCAAAGCGCATTCGGATGCAAGGTTTCATTGAACCTGATTACAGGCATTTATATCCTCAGTTCTTAGAAATGGCCATTCAGTACATCAGGGAAGGGAAGGTTGTTTATGTTGAAGATGTTGTTGAAGGCATAGACAAGGCTCCATCTGCCCTCATTGGCCTCTTTGCAGGCCGCAATGTTGGCAAACAGGTTGTCCTTGTTGCTCCTGAGTGATGCACGAAGTTTCTTGACTGCCATTTGTGTCACCCAACTCTGCGTGGAAAATAAAGCATCTGCTTCAATAAATTCAAATGTCTGTAATATGAATGACTAAGAATGTGCTCTCACTCGATAAGAATATTTGTAATGTTGTATGAGATTGCGAATCCCGACTTCCAAATTCTTTCATGCAAACTGACAGGTAAAGTCATGTTGCAGGCTTCCAAAGAACCTGCCAATGGATGATATAGAACAAGAAAATGGTAAATTCCAATATAAATTATGAGAGAGTGTCCATTAGACCATTAGAGTAGCTGACATGCAGGCACATGCATATATGTACATCAGAAAACAATCACCCTTCCTTGAGATTTTGCTCTCAAACCATGTTCACCAGCAAATTACTTGGAACAAAATTATTGAAATTGAATTGCAATGCCACTTGTTCTTATTTGAGCGGAGAACCTGCATCGCATTTTTGAGAATTGAAACGAAACTGCCGTCAGTACCAGTAATTCTTCACAAGCATGATACCTAACAAAAAGAAACTTATCTCATATGGTTTTTCAAATCATTACAACAACTAGAATTCAGCCCAGCTCACCAATGGAAAAGAATATTAACATGAAAATTTAAGAGATTGCACCAAGGTTTTAAATCCCATAGGATGAGACTTGAGAGTGTCCTAGTTTCTCCATGAATAGAATGCTCACCATCCCACCTTGTTCCGGCGGCAGTTTTGGTTGAGAGTTCCTTTTTTTTGGTGTACCGACGACCTACTACATCAGTCGTGAGTACGTCTAGAATAATCACATTACAAAACATGCTCTAGTGCCACTGGCACGTGCTCCAATCCTCCTTTAAAAGACACTTCCAGAGTGGTGTGCTGCAAAAGAGGCGATCCAGTCCGTCGCACTGTTTGCCTTCCGAAAGACAAGCGTAACGCGAAACGATTCCACCTCTCCTACAAGATGGCAGATATCATAAACAAGAGGGTTCTATAAGCACCCTTCTGTCTCTCTTAGCTTTTTTTTTTTTTTTTTAATCTTCTTTCTTTCTTTCTTTCTTTGTTACTTCTTTTCTTTCTTTTTTTTTTTTTTGTGGCAAGAACGAAATGGGATGGTCAAGATGCCTCTCGTTCCATTAGGACTTATAATCTTTGATTGCACACCTTAGCTTATATTATATGACGCGGTGCATATTGATGTTGAAGATAGTATTTACAAAAAAAAAAAAAAAAACCTTCTGTTATTCTTTATTTTTTTTACATTTTTTTTGAAAGCAATGAACTTTTGGTAACAAATGCTCCAAGGATTTTATAAACAAGTTGAAAAATAAAAAGAGAGTTCATCGTACATGTTTTCCAGTTTACTTCATTTTCTATTAGGTGGTCCATGATTCGGACGTGTCACAATATCTATTACGATTCTGCGGTATGGGCTTGCGCATTTAGTACGACAAGGTTCAACACCATGAGAGAAAATCTATTATGGAACCAGAGAGCCAAGAGGATACTTTACCTCCTGAGAACAGATGAAGTGACGTCGCATTCGTCAACTGCCACAGGAAGGTGCACCGGACAATTGTTCAACCTGAGCAATCAATGAATATTGCACAAAATGCAACATGATAATTAGTACTCCGAGTTAGCTTTATACAAATCATATATAATTTGTGTTTTTAGCTAATATTTTTATTGTCAACGTTCTTTCTCTCGATCTTTCTTTGCAACCCAGAACTCCATCCAAAAAAACTAGCCAAAAAGTATTATTTTGGTTTCTTGATTATGTATAAGTACCCAACATCTATTCAGCGAATAATCGATGTGGGACTAAACATATGCTCGCACGGAATCCTCACATATTCTTCTCATTCAAGTTCTGACATCCTCGTCAGGCTAAGAATTCATATCTATTTAAATCTAATCACAAACACTACGATCGATCCGTAGTTAGCCCCAATGGATCTGTACTGCAGTGTCTCCTAGTTCACATAGGTTATGGCTCGGATTCGCTCTGATACCATTTGTAACAATCCAGAAACTTATTCTAAATGACTAGCCGGAAGATATTATTTGGATTCCTTGATCCCGATAAGTACTCAAGATCTACCCAGTGAACAACTGATGGAAAACTAAATACACACCCGCATGAGGTCCTCACACTTTCTATGTCGAGAGTTGACGTAAACAACCTGGCTGATGATTCTTGGAACCTTCAAGGCCAAGTTGAGAGGGGCTACTTGGTGGAATTTCATGGCAAAGTTCTTTCTTTGGATTGGATCTTTCAAAGAAGGTGTAAGAGCTAGGAAGCAAGCAAAGTTCTTTCTTTGGATTGGATCTTCCTTGGAACCAGGCTAATTTTTTTTTCCTTCTTTCCCTTACAGTTAGTGCTCCATGATCACGATGCCAGAATTTAAAATAATGCCTGAAGGTCCATCTGAGCGTCGTGATGCACCACGCCTCCTCCCGTGAGAAAAACGTGGACATACACTGCAATCCACCAACAAGATCCACGTTTTTGACAAAGGCTCAATAATTGTGCTATTTTCGTACTCCCAAAAAAAATCATGTTAATTTACAGCAATCATTACAATAGTTATAATAAATATTGCATGCTCTATGATTTTTATTGCTAAACTTTTAACAGTATGGCAATAACTATAGTAAAGGCTATTTATAACGGCATTATAACCAATTAAAAATTATTTTTTCCTTTAGATGATGTAGTTTTTTTAAGAAAAATTTGTACCAACCTGATTTTTTTTTGGGTAAAAAAAAAAAAAAAGGAGGGGAGGGGGGAAAATTATCGCTCTCTTACCATCAGGCTACTATTTTGATGGCTACCAACCTGATTTTCAAAAAATATCTTTTTGCATAAATTAATAAATGCATACAATTGACACATTTTATTTTATTTTTCTCTCTGTTTTTTGCATTTCCTGGGCCTTCTACCGACAACCCGGAGTTCTTAAAGCCCGGAGAGGGAGAGGGAGAGGGAGAGGGAGTGCGAGAGAGAGAGCGCGATGGCGGAGGTGAGGGCGAAGGCGAACAAGAAGGTTGTGTTGAAGGACTTCATAACGGCGGGTTTCCCCAAGGAGAGCGACATGGAGGTCGTGACGACGGACACCGTCCGATTGAAGGTCCCCGAGGAATCGAAGGCGGTGCTGCTCAAGAACCTGTACCTCTCCTGCGACCCTTATATGCGATCGCGTATGAGCAAGCACGACGAGTCCTCCTACGTCCCCGACTTCGTCCCCGGCTCGGTATACCATATAAATATAATATATAATAAGACCCCTCTCTCTCTCTCTCTCGGCCACTTTTTTTTTTTCCTGCAACTTATTTCTCTTATGTTTTCTTTGGAGTTATAGTAACTGTTTATGGAATCTTGGATCTAAATTTTTTAGGTCTGGTTTTGGAGGGTGAGGAGATGGAATGGTAGCTGATAGGATCGGTAATTTTATGGGGGTTTTGGTGTTGAATTGGTCGTTTTCTTTGTTGCTTGTGTCATATACTTGATTATTCGAATAAAGTAGTATCTGACAACTTTATGATGCAGTTTTGCTCAAATTACATGTCCCGATTAGGATTATGTTTTTTTTTTTTTTTTGCTAAAAGGGATGATTCATACAATTCTAATCCGGACATATCCAAAAAGGTCAAAACACAACAAATTCCGAAGCACTCTAGGCAACTCTCTCTTCCAGACTAAAAAGCATCTCTGGAGTGGTTGGCCACGTACGAAGCCATCCAGTCCGCAGCCCCGTTGGCCTCTTTGCAGATATGCTTGGCTTGAAAAGCCACATTACCACAGATGATGATCAGAATGTCTCGAAGTAAGGGGTGGCACCTACCCATACTGTCGGCGCCTCCCTAGATCTAGCCAATAATCGTAGCCGAATCACCCTCACGGTGTATTGCTTTAGCCCGCAACACATGCCAAGCATGGTCCAGTCCGGCCCACGCCGCCCTCAACTCAGCTCCCGAGATTGAGATGTCGAAGATCTGGTAACCACCAGCCACAATCATCTTGGAATCCGGATCTCTGATGACAAGGCTTGCACCTCTCCTCGTCGCCATCTAGCACGCAGCCATCGAAATTGACCTTAAAAAAACTTGGGGATGGGGGCTTTCAGGTGAAAAACACTATCCAAGGCGCTACACGAGCAGAAGTAGAGCTCCAGGTGCCTCGAGCTAATTATGGAGCTTCTCTTACGATTACCAAACGCACTAACTCGTTCTGCTGTATAGTAGTTATGACTTTTTAGAAAAAAGCACAATTAAATATGTTATTTAAACAAGAAATGGCAAAAGAGCACTTGGTAGAGAAGTTTATAGGAAAAAATTCATGGAAAATGTTAGGAAAATGAGTGTGAATCATGATCACAAACTACCGGGAATTTGATGGTTCTTTTCACTTCTTCTTTGTTCTTGTGGATTTGTTTGCTACCTGTCGTCCTAGGCGAAGGGAGTGTGTGTATGTGTGTGTTTTTCCCTTCTGTAATAGAAAATATTTTTAGCACATCTTTAGGTGTTTTTACGATCATTTTAATTCATTGAGAAATGCTATGTTGCAACCCAATGGTTGATCCGTCCGAAATTGGACTGCTTTGATCTGGATGCAGCAATACTTGTTTCGGTACAAAGTTTACTATGGAAAACGTGCAACAATACTTTTATTTGGGAGTGAGAAATGTGTATAGGGTTCAAAAGAGGCTGCAGAGCTGGAAGAAAGCAAATAGTGTCCACATCCCTTTTCATCAAGATTGGTTAATGTATAACAGTGCATATTCTGTCATTCTATTGATTAGATGTCAGTTTTTGGCATTCAGTGGTTTGATAGGCCACTCGGGGAGTGTGGTCTTGTACGATCATAAACTTGAGAAAGATAGGTTGTTATGCATCCAAGAGTGGGTTTTCCTTTTCTTTTGGAGTTGCCATGTTGAACGTTTGAGGGCAAATCATGAGATGATCAGTTGAAAAATATTGGAAGGGAATGAGAGAAAATAGGGTCAATGGGAAACTATAGTGGAATGGCTAGGAAAATCATATATATATATATATATATATATATATATATATATATTACAACTGTTTGTCTTCTATGTGTTATCTCCGATGTTGCCCAAAGTTGACTTCTACAACTACATTTTTTATCACAGATTCAAAGTGTTGCACAGTGATGGTTTGTGCCAGACGGTATGTACTAGGCTTGCTAGATGCAAGAACAATATAAGGGTTAGGTACCATATATCATGAATGTTTGTTGGCACTACATGGACCATCTTGAGTTGATACAAACTGACACAAGTTCATTTTTTCCTATCTTGAACTTGGCACATGACTGGGTGCATGATTGGCACAATATGGCATGACATGTCACGGCATAGTGTCACGCGTCACTAGCATGATTGCAGCACACATGAATCTTCGATTTCTAGTTATTTGAGCTTTTACCATGCAAAAATTTGGCTCATATTATATTACTAGTTCTATAGTAATATAACTTAGTACTTGGGGTCGGATGATAAGGCTAAAATAGCAAGTCAAGAGAGGAAAAACAAGTCAGTAGTAAATTTATGTGGAAGGACATATATAATTTGAAAAGCAATGGTTACAATTTCATCTTTATCATTGTAGAAATAATACATATGGATCCTACATTGTGTTAAATAGTCATATTCTCTGTAATTCATGTTTGCTACATCATTAGAGCTCAAAAGAATAGCTAGTATTTTTGAACTTGATAAAGTAAAAGGCGATCCATTTCCCCAATCAAGTTAAAGCTGTTTCGGACAATATTACCATCATGGAACTTCTAGTTATGTGGGCTTACATTTTAAGGTTCCCTGTTTCTCCATGTTCATCTTTTTTCTTCTTTCGTTGTACAGGTCATAACTGGTTTCGGTGTGGGTAAAGTGGTGGATTCTAGCCATCCAGATTTCAAGGTAGGTGACTTTGTGTGGGGCATGACTGGATGGGAAGAGTATAGCCTCATCACAGAAACAGAGATGCTTTTCAAAATCAGATACACTGATGTACCCCTTTCCTATTACACTGGCCTTCTTGGTAAGTTGCTTGTTCAGCAAAATGCCTACAAATCTGGTATTCGCCATCTGACTATGTTGAGTACATAACCATTAAACAGTAGTCGTTCTTTGATATCGTTATATGTTTCTTTAAGGTCTGATTTGACAGTTGTATTACATGATTGTTTAACAACTGTGGTTGTAAATCTTGCAACAATGGCAAAATGATATTGAAAATCAATGAATCATTAACATCTAACATGGTATGGAATGTCAATGTTATTTTTTTATTTTTTTTAATTCCTTGGTATTACCTATTACTGATAATGGAAATGTTCAGGGATAAGTAAGGCCATATGTGAATTATATCATCTGGATCAAGGATTGCCTGTTGAGGCAGATACCTGAAACCATGTTCAGAAAAAAAAAAGTCAAACAAGTGGAAAACTCGGTGTAAAATAGATATATTTTTTCAATGATTAAGGTGGTTTCAATTATCAGCTTTGTGCATCAAGCTGAGAGAGTCCACAAGTGTACTAAACCAGACCAAGATCAAGTTATTACTATGGTGGAAGAAAAAGAATGTCACTGAACTTTGGTAGAATAGTTCTGTTTCTTAGTTTCCGTGCTTCCTGTACAATTTGTTGTATGGCTTCTGACATCACTATTTCATATTCAGGCATGGCAGGGTTCACAGCTTACGTCGGATTTCATGAGATCTGTGCGCCAAAGATCGGGGAATATGTCTTTGTGTCTGCTGCATCAGGTGCTGTTGGACAGCTTGTTGGGCAGTTCGCCAAATTAATGGGCTGTTACGTGGTTGGAAGTGCTGGCTCTGATGACAAGGTTTGTATGACCGTGACTCGGATTCTCAAATTTTGGATAAGAGAAATTGCTGAAACACATAAGAAATACGAAAAATTGATCAGGCATGAGGTTAGCACCTGCACATGAAGATTCATTTAAAATGGGCAAGGAATTTTTAACAGAATACACCTATTAGTTGTTAACTTGAGGTTTCATGTATTGGGTTCAGGTTACCCAAATTGTGTTTTCCAGAATATGGATAATGGGAGTGTTTCTGGGAGCACTTCACATCAAATTTCGTTAGATCCCTTTTCAGCTGCAATATATTATGCAAGCAACCTCAGGGGCTTAGATATTGAAAAATGCTACAATTTTGTAGGTCCCCAATCCCTATTAGAAGAATGCACCATTGATAACCTGAAATGTTTCACAGTGCATGTGTTCTTTTTCTGTTTTCTTATGACTAACATGAGGTCGAAGAGGTATAATGGATATGATTGTGGTTGCAGAGAAGAAAATTGTACACATTCAGCTTTAGTGAAACAAAGCACTAGTCCTGAGAGATTTTGTGTTCTCATATGCATATTACTCATGCCTCTTCTGTTTAAGCATCACTCAATTTCTTTTTTGGCACTATAGTCCTGAGAGAGATTTTGTGTTCTCATTGCATTTTACTTTTGCCTCTTCTGTTTAAGATTGCTCAACTTCCTTTTTGGCACTGTCTACTCAGGTTAACTTATTGAAGAACAAGTTTGGTTTTGATGAGGCTTTTAATTATAAGAAAGAGCCAGACTTGAGTGCAGCTTTAAAGAGGTTGGTTGCTTTTTCTTTTTTTAACTGACTTATTTTTTTTTCTATATCCCGAGAGAACTGATGGTTTATGAAACTAGTGTTGTGCATCCAGCCTTAAACTCTTAGTGATACATGGAATTACATGACACCAACAAGTATCTGGCATGGGTCTTGCCTGTGTATGTTATGCATCTTAGCTTCAATTCCAAGTGTCCTGATTTCTGAAAATCTCTGCAATGGAATTTGTGATGATCCGTGATTGGCGGGCGCTTTTATGTAGGATGTTTGCATAATTGCAGGCCCATGGTCTAGTTATTGTAGTTTGGAGAACATGCAGTTGCCTTCAAATTATTTGGACTGTCATATACCCAGGTTGTGGATATTTATCTATATATTGGGCCAAAGAGAACCTGTTATTATAATAATATAAATAGTGGCAAGCTGGTATTAGTAGAACCTGTTCGGTCATTTAATTTTACAATGTGAACCATATATGCTCCATTGCAGCAAGATGAAGAAGAGCACCAGCAATTTCTTTCCAACAACAATCTAACGAAGTCTTTTTTTTCAGGTTGTTTCCCGAAGGTATCGATATCTACTTCGAGAATGTTGGTGGTCCAATGCTGGACGCTGTTCTTATCAACATGAGGACCCATGGTCGGATTGCAGTGTGTGGAATGATTTCTCAATACAATCTTGAGAAACCTGAGGGTGTGCACAACTTATTCTACCTCGTCGCAAAGCGCATCAGAATGGAAGGGTTCCTGGTTTTCGATTTTTTTCATAAATATCATCAGTTTGAGGAGATCATTGCCCAGTATATAAAGGATGGGAAGATCACTTATGTGGAGGATAAAGCTGAAGGACTCGAGAATGCTCCAGCAGCACTGGTGGGGCTCTTTGCAGGCCACAATGTTGGTAAAAAGTTGGTTGTAGTTTCTCATGAATGAACAATCGTGTCCGCATCAGACTACTTTAAACCTTCCTAAAAAATAACCATCTGCTCTTTTCAAGTAGATTGTATTGTGCCTCTATGAAGGACTGAATTTTACTTGCGCAATTGCTATGATGTCATATTTTGTTTGAGAAGCTGTTTTTGAGGTTTTTCGTTTAGAAAGACATTTTTGGGGTAAATGTTGCTGCTCATTCTACTGGGAGTGAATTTGGCTGGATATTTGACAGGCTGGTCTGGTCTAGTCTAGTCTGTCACAATTATTCTTTTGAATGTCTCCCCTCCGTGCTCTTATGAACAGTCCCATCTTCCATGAATGCCTCTTTTGATCCTTTTCAATGAAAGTGCACCAACAAAAAGTCCTTGCTAAAATCAGCATAAGATGCCATTGTTTCTCCTATGAAAGATCAGGGATTATATGACTGACATGCTAGCCCACAAAAGTTAAGAGCTTATGGAAATTAACCTCTTATCATGAAGATAGGAATTCATGGAATTAAACGGATGATGTAGATAAGAGCCATGCAAACTCTTACACGTAGATGATGAAAGACTGAAATGAGATATCCTCATTTAATACTCTTCTCATTGGTATTTGAGAACAATTTCATGAAGAGTTTTCTGATAGGCATCAATCAATGCCAGTGATAATGAAAGTAGGAGTCTAGCCCACCTTCTATATTGCAATCCGGGCTCCCCTTTCCCTTCATATATTTCGTTCTCCCTTGCGGGTGATCTTGGCGAACAGCAGTGGCTTTCCCTCAAATAAATGATTAAAAACAGGATGCGATTCTTCTCGAGCGGCGACCGCGGCCTTCACCGTGGACCTCGGGGCGGGGGGGAGCAGACGAGGCAAAGGAGGAGATAGGGAGTGGAGGAGGCAATGAAGGAGCTTCGGATTTGGAGATAAGACGGAGGGTGGGAGAAAGCTAGGAGGACGGACATTGTCATCGCTAAAGGGCTCGGACGCCATGTGGGATGGCACGGATCATATTCATGGGGCTCCGGTCCAAGATGATGAGTGGGGAGAGGAGGAAGAAGAAGAGGAGATCTTCGCTTCCAGCATCACCGCCTCTTCTTCCTCCTCTCCCCAATCTACTTTTCCTGCATCTCCACTCCCTTTCCCTCCTTGAGAAGGCTCTCCTCTCACCTCCCTCTTCCTCCTCCGCCAAGTTCATATTGGCAATAAATTTATAAATCATTCTTCTACCATTTATATATATATATATATATATATATATATATATAATAGCTCAAAATATTACGCATCGATATTCATGCTAAGATTATTTTATATCCTGGGCACGTGTCCATAATCAATGCAATATTATGTTTCGTATGTCAATTTTGTATCTTTTAGCAGGGCCTCTGTTCATATAGATACTAGCTTCGGATGTTGATTTTCTCCAATTCTTTAGGTTTGTAAATAGTTATCTGAGAGCTTTCAAATATTTTTTTTTAAAACATACGCATAAGTAGATGAAAAATTACTAAATTGCATGATCAGATTCATATTTTATAAACATGTTATTTTTATTAAAACCACTCATAGCAAACCATATGCATTAAAAATATGATAATTTGAAAATAATAAGAAGTGTAAGATTTACTTACTTCTTTCACCTTAAATCGTCAAACTTCCTCACATGAATTTGTCAAACTATTTTAAATATTAAAAGCAAAATTAATTTCTATCAAATGACTCTAATAGTCTTAAAATAATAAGAGAAAAAGAAGTTTAACCGGGCGTGCGATGGTTTCGGATGGGTTAGATTTAAGCGATTTGATCAATAAATCATGGGCATGAACTCGGTCAAGGCTAAAATCGTTCAAGGGGTTCATTATTAGTGGGTTTTAAAGACACTCTACAAGACTAGAGTAATCGGTCCATTGGTTGCCCGAGCACCAAGGCGGTTCAGGAGATCTTTGCAGAGGTCAATTGGGGTCCAAGGACAAGGAGATGGGACTTGATACTTAGATCCATAGGTCTTCATAAAAAGAAAATGAGGATATGTGAAAATGAGAATAGGTCTTCATTATCTTTATGAGATGAAACTAGATAAGGGTTGAGGGTTCCCCATGCTTCTCACACAATAAGAAAGAGCTATTATGAGAATATGTGATTTCACACTTTTAGTACGGATTCAATTTTGGCTTTGTATTAATTCAAATTCTTTTCAAGCAGCTGTGGATGCAAATTGATCGACCTAGGACAAGAAATAAGTTGCCCAGGCTGAACTCGTAGTATCAAATAAATAATCGGGCTCAAGCCAAGCTCAACAACATAGCTCAGGTCACTAGTTGTCCCAACGGTGTGAATGAGCTTCTTATCAAACTAAGTTAAGCTTCTATATGTCTTTGCATTTCCAAAACCCTCAAACTTGGCTTAGTTATGTGTGGAACTTGAGAAAATGCATGAGCTTGGCTCATTTTTTGGCTGAACAATGTTGAAGAAAACCTGTTATGATCCCAGCTTCAGTTGTTTTATGAACCGTGTGGCACCAAAACCTCATAACCTAGCATGCGGTGATTTGTAAAAATACATATAGATGAATTTTTAATATTGATGTCACTTCTGACATCATTTTCTTGGACCCCACAAAATCTATTTCTTAAATCGGTGACCACTTGCCATATTATGATTCTGCGGTATAGGCTTACGCATTTCCTACAACAAGGTCTATGGTCACGTTCCACAATGGCGGCCGGACAAAAAAGTTAGCATGACGCTAAAAGTTAATACTTCGACAAAACAAAAGGTGTTAGCGTAGAAAAAGGAGATGCATCCCTACGGGAGATATCTGCTTTAGGGCAGATGGAAAACTCTCTTACGGTTTTGTCTTTTAAAAAACGCTTTTTGAAGAAAATTTTTTTTGCTCTTCCATTTAAAGCACAATCCTTTCTGCTACTCAATCGATGTGGGACTAAATTTCTGACCCTCTCCACCCCTAACACTAGCTCTCCAGCGGAAAGAATTCGTGCGGAATCTATGGAGGGTCCATGCTCACCACACCATCTATTAGAGCAGGAAAATAGGATGTTGGGGCAGGTAGAAGCTTTCCTCACGATTTTGCCCTTCAAAAAATGCCTCGGAAGGAGTTTTTGCATCCTTGTTATTTCTTGCAAAAAAAAAATTGATGCTTGGACGACATCATTTCCCGTATAGCTTTGGGTCGAGGCGTTGCCTTCCAAGCGTCGTGATGGAAACCGGCACAGACATTATTAGACTTTCTTGTAATTTCCATTGATATTGTTATTAGACACTTTTCCAAAACGTGAGGCCCTTGGACTCTCGTAAGAGTTTCAAACGGGCTTGATGCAGTGACATGCGCAGTGACCTCAATATTTATGGTTTAGTCTTTCAGATTTTGGTGAATTGATACATTTATGCATGGTTTAGTCTTTCTAGAGCCTTCTACGTGGAGTATTTAATATCAGGAATCCTCGGCCATAGGCTTCTATCTAAAGCCCGCAAAGGGAGAGGAAGCGAGAGAGAGAGCGCGATGGCGGAGGTGAGGGCGAACAAGAAGGTTGTGCTCAAGGACTTCATAACGGGTTTCCCCAAGGAGAGTGACATGGAGATCGTGACGACGGACACCGTCCGATTGAAGGTCCCCGAGGGATCCAAGGCGGTGCTGCTCAAGAACATGTACCTCTCCTGCGACCCTTATACGCTATGGCGTATGAGAAAGCACGACGAGCCCCCCTCCGTCCTCGGCTCGGTATACCTTATAAATATAATATACAATAAGACTCCTCTTCTCTCTCTCTCTCTCTCTCAGCTTTTTATCTCTTTTGTTTGTTTCTACAACTTATTTCTCTTATGTTTTCTTAAGAGCTATGGGAACTGTTTATGGAATCTTCGATCTAAGTTTTTAAGGCCTGGTTTTGGAGGGCGAAGAGATGGAATGGTAGCTGATAGGGTCGGTAATTTTATGGGGGTTTGGGGTTTGAATTAATTGGTCCTTTTGTTTGTGACCGGGGTCATATACTTGATTATTCGAATAAAGTAGTATCCGACAACTTCATGGTACAGTTGTGCTTAAATTAGATGTCACGATTAAGATTATTGTACAGTTTTGTTTGTTACCTGTGTCATGTACTACACGCACCGACTCATTCTGTAGTCCAGTAGTTACGACTTTTGAGAAAAAACACAATTAAATATGTTATTTGAACAAGAAATGCCAAGAGCGCGCTGGGTAGAGAAGTTTATAGGAAAAAAAAAGCATGGAAAATGTTAGGATAATGAGTTATGAGTGTGAATCATATTTAAGTTTGCATATTATTAGTTAAAATTCCGTTTCATATTCATGATATCATTTGAGATGGCTGCTTGTGGAGAGAGTTCACTATAAGTATGTAGCAGTTGACGCGACCCCCCGCTCACGATCTCGGATCGGGGGTGTGACAGTACGTGACATGTCATGGCGTAGTGTCACGCGCCACCAGCATGGTTGCAGCACATATGAATCTTTGATTTCTAGTTATTTAAGCTTTTACCATGCAAAAATTTGGCTCATATTATATTGTTAGTTTTATAGTGATATAACTTAGATGCTTGGGTCAGATGATAAGGCTAAATTGGCAGGTCAAGAGAGGAAAAACATGTCAGTAGTAAATTTATGTGGAAGGACATATATAATTTGAAAAGCAATGGTTAGAATTTCATCTTTATGATTGTAGAAATAATACATATGGATCCTACATTGTGTTAAAGAGTCATATTCTCTGTAATTCATGTTTGCTACATCATTAGAGCTCAAATAACAGCTAGTATTTTTGAACTTGATGAAGTAAAAGGCCATCCATTTCCCCAATCAAGCTAAAGCTGTTTCGGACAATGTTACCGTTATGGAACTTCTACTTATGTGGGCTTACATTTTGAGGTTCCCTGTTTCTCCATGTTCATCTCTTTTCTTCTTTCGTTGTACAGGTCATAACTGGTTTTGGTGTGGGTAAAGTGGTGGATTCTAGCCATCCAGATTTCAAGGTAGGTGACTTTGTGTGGGGCATGACTGGATGGGAAGAGTTTAGCCTCATCAAAGAAACAGAGATGCTTTTCAAGATCAGATACACTGATGTACCCCTTTCCTATTACACTGGCCTTCTTGGTAAGTTGTTTGTTCAGCAAAATGCCTACAAATCTGGTATTCGCCATCTGACTATGTTGAGTACATAACCATTAAACAGTAGTCGTTCTTTGATATCGTTATATGTTTCTTTAAGGTCTGATTTGACAGTTGTATTACATGATTGTTTAACAACTGTGGTTGTAAATCTTGCAACAATGGCAAAATGATACTGAAAATCATTGACATCTAACATGGTATGGACTATGGAATACCAATGTTAGTTTTTTTTTTTAAAAAATAAAATTCCTTGGTATTACCTATTACTGATAATGGAAATGTTCAGGGATAAGTAAGGCCATATGTGAATTGTATCATCTGGATCAAGGATTGCCTGTTGAGGCAGATACCTGAAACCATGTTCAGAAAAAAAAAAAGTCAAACAAGTGAAGCTCAGTGTAAATTAGATCTATTTTTCCAATGATTATTTATCAGCTTTGTGCATCAAGCCAAGAGAGTCGACAAGTGTACTAAACCAGACCTAGATCGAGTAATTACTATGGTGAAGAAAAAGAATGTCGCTGAACTTTGGTAGAATAGTTCTGTTCCTTAGTTTCCATGCTTCTCTTACAATTTGTTATATGGCTTCTGACATCACTATTTTCATATTCAGGCATGGCAGGGTTCACAGCTTATGCGGGATTTCATGAGATCTGCTCGCCAAAGAAAGGGGAATATGTCTTTGTGTCTGCTGCATCCGGTGCTGTTGGACAGCTTGTTGGGCAGCTTGCCAAATTAATGGGCTGTTACGTGGTTGGAAGTGCTGGCTCTGATGACAAGGTTTGTATGACTGTGGCTCGGGTTCTTAAGTTTTGGAAGAGGAATTGCTGAAACACATAAGAAATACCAAAAATTGAACAGGCATGAGGTTAGAACCTGGACATGAAGATTCATTTAAAATGGGCAAGGAAGGTTTCATGTATTGGATTCAGGTTACCCAAATTTTGTTTTTCAGAATACAGATAATGGGAGTGTTTCTGGGAGCACTTCACATCAAATGCCCCTAGATCCCTTTTCAGCTGCAATTTAATATGCAAGCAACCTCAGGGGCTTAGATGTTGAAAAATGCTACAATTTTGTAGGTCCCTAATCCCTATTAGAAGAATGCACCATCGATAACCTGAAATGTTTCACGGTGGATGTTTTCTTTTTCTGTTTTCTTATGACTAACATGAGATCGAAGAGGTATAACGGATATAATTGTGGTTGCAGAGAAGAAAATTGTACGCATTCAGCTTTAGTGAAACCAAGCAACAGTCCTGAGAGATTTTGTGTTCTCGTATGCATATTACTCATGCCTCTTCTGTTTAAGCATCACTCAATTTCTTTTTTGGCACTATAGTCCTGAGAGAGATTTTGTGTTCTCATTGCATTTTACTTTTGCCTCTTCTGTTTAAGACTGCTCAACTTCCTTTTTGGCACTGTCTACTCAGGTTAACTTATTGAAGAACAAGTTTGGTTTTGATGAGGCTTTTAATTATAAGAAGGAGCCAGACTTGAGTGCAGCTTTAAAGAGGTTGGTTGCTTTTTCTTTTTTTAACTGACTTATTTTTTTTTCTATATCCCGAGAGAACTGATGGTTTATGAAACTAGCGTTCTGCATCCAGCCTTAAACTCTTAGTGATACATGGAATTACACAGACAAGTATGCGGCGTGGGTCTCGCCTGTGTATGATATGCATCTTAGCTTCAATTCCAACTGTCCTGATTTCTGAAAATCTCTGCAATGGAATTTGTGATGATCCGTGATTGGCGGGCGCTTTTATGTAGGATGTTTGCATAATGCAGGTCCATCCATGGTCTAGTTATTGTAGTTTGGAGAACATGGAGTTGCCTTCAAATTATTTGGACTGTCATATACCCTGGTTGTGGAGATTTCTTCTCTATATATTGAACCAAAGAGAATCTGTTGTTATAATAATATAAATAGTGGCAAGCTGGTATTAGATAGATAGCTCTCTCCCCTGAGTATAGTTTGTTCGGTCATTTAATTTTACAGTGTGAACCATATATGCTCCATTGAAGCAAGGTGAAGAAGGGCACCAACAATTTCTTTCTGACATCAATCTAACGAAGTCTTTCTTTTCAGGTTGTTCCCTGAAGGTATCGATATCTACTTCGAGAATGTTGGTGGTCCGATGCTGGACGCTGTTCTTATCAACATGAGGACCCATGGTCGGATTGCAGTGTGTGGAATGATTTCTCAATACAATCTTGAGAAACCTGAGGGTGTGCACAACTTATTCTACCTCGTCGCAAAGCGCATCAGAATGGAAGGGTTCCTGGTTTTGGATTTTTTGCATAAATATCATCAGTTTGAGGAGATCATTGCCCGGTATATAAAGGATGGGAAGATCACTTATGTGGAGGATAAAGCTGAAGGACTCGAGAATGCTCCAGCAGCACTGGTGGGGCTCTTTGCAGGCCGCAATGTTGGTAAACAGTTGGTTGTAGTTTCTCATGAATGAACAGCTGTGTGAGCATCAGACTACTTCTGTAAACCTTCCCAAAAAATAACCATCTGCTCTTGTCGAGTAGATTGTATTGTGCCTCTATGAAGGACTGAATTTTTACTTGCACAATTGCTATGATGTCATATTTTGTTTGAGAAGCTGTTTTTGAGGTTTTTCGTTTAGAAAGACATTTTTGGGGTAAATGTTGCTGCTCATTCTACTGGGTGTGAATTTGGCTGGATATTTGCAGGCTGGTCTGATCTTGTAACAACCCAAGATCTCACCCAAAGTGGCTAGCCGGAAGGAATTATTTGGATTTTTTGATCCCGTATAAGTACCCAAGATTAAGCCGGCTATAGGCCGAGCTTACTCTGATACCATTATAACAATTTCGGACCTCACCCAAAATAGCTAGCCGGAAGGTATTATTTGGGTTTCTTGATTTTGTATAAGTATTCAAGATCTACCCAATAAATAATCGATGTGGAACTAAACACACACTCACACGGATCCTCACAAGTCTAGTTTGTGATAATTATTCTTTTGAACGTGCTTTTATAAATAGTCCCATCTTCAATGAATGCCCCTTTTGATCCTTTTCGCGAAAAGTGCACCAACAAAAAGTACTGGTTAAAATCAGCATAAAATGCCATTGTTTCTCCTATGAAAGATCAGGGATTCTTTGGCTAAAAGTCAAGAGCTTACGGAAATCAACCTCTTATCGTGAAGATAGGAATTCATGGAGATTAAGCCGATGATGTAGATAAGAGCCACGTAAAACTCTCACACTTGGATGATGAATAACTGAAATGAGATATCCTCATTTAATACTCTTCTCATTGGTATTTGAGAACAATTTCACGAAGAGTTTTCTGATAGGCATCAATCAATACCAGTGATAATGAAACTAGGAGTCTAGCCAACCTTCTATATTGCAATCCCGGCTCCTTTCCCTGCATATATTTCGGTCTCCCTTGTGAGCGATCTTTGTGAACAGCAGTGGCTTCCTCTCAAATAAATGATTAAAAACAGGATGGGATTCTTCTCGAGCGGCGACCGCGGCCTTAGCCGTGGACCTCGGGACGGGGGGGAGCAGACGAGGCATGGGTTTCGCGGGGCAAAGGAGAAGGAGAAGGGGAGGGAGGAAAATGGGGAGTGGAGGGAGAGGAGGCGGCGATGAAGGGCGGCTTAGGATTTGGAGATTAGAGGGAGGGAGGAAGCGAGGAGGACGGACATTGTCAGGTCTTCTCCTCCAGCACCATCGCCTCTTCTTCCTCCTCCCCCCAGGTCGAGTACTTCTCCCGCACCTCCGTTCCCTTTCTCTCCTCTCACCTGCCTCCTCTTCCTCCGCCGCCAAATTCATATTGTAAATAAATTCATAAATAAATTCATAAATCATTCTTCTATCATTTAGATATTCATATTAAGATCATTTTATATTTTGGACATATATTTATAATCAACAGAGTATAATATTTTTTATGCTAACTTTATACTAGTTGGCAGCGCCTAGGACTGTCAACGGGCCGAACTGCTCGGGCTCGGCTCGGGCCCAGCTCGGTAAAAGCCTGATTCGAGCTTAACTCGTTAGTCAAACGAGCCCGAGCCCGAGCTCGGGCCCGAGCAGCTCGCGAGCCCAAACAAGCCCAAATGAGGGCTCAGTCCAATTAACAATTTAGTTGGGTCCCAATTAAACTTGGACTCAACCCAATTAAATTTTATTTGGCTTAATCAATTTAAATCCCAATTTGATTGAACCCAGTTGGATTTAAATCAGACCCAACCCGAGCTAATCCAAATCCATTAAATTTCTTCAAATCGAATTGGATTGGTTCGAGTTCGGACTCAGCCTGTTAACCCGAACCCAATCCGTTAACCCTTCCCTTCACCTCCTCTTTCTTTTTCTTTTTTTATCTTCTCCTTTCTTCTCGATTTCTTCAGAAGATTCCAGCACCAGCGACTCAGTGAGGCCCCTCCCCCTCTTTCTTCTCCGTTTCTCCCCCTCCCTTTTCCTCTCTATGCCGACTCCTCCGGACCTCCACCGGTGACACTGCGACAGAGGAGGGGATGAGAAGCCCTCCTCCACCGGCGAATCAGGGGAGGAACCGAGGAGCCCCTCGCACAGGAGGGTCGGGCCACGACCGTCGGCGCTCGCGGCTGTGCGCGCAACGCCCTCGGTAGTGCCTGCGGCCGACACCCGTGCCGGCGGTGCTCGCGGCCGAAGCCGGCGGCCGCCGCACGTGATGAGGTGAGTCGACTCTTCTCTCTCTTTTTTCTTTCTTTCTTTCCTTCTTTCTTCTCTTCTTCTTCTTTTCTTTCTTTCTTTCTTTCTTTCCTTCGTTCTTCTCTCCAACGACGAATCGAGCTCGGCTGCTCGTTCTTCTCTCCGATAGGGATGACGATGAACCGAGCTCGGTTGCTCATTCTTCTCTCCGACAGGAATGGGGATGGGGTGGGCTTGGGCTTGGGCTCGCGCTCGGGCTCGGGCAAACGAGCTTTACGAGTTCAAGCCCGAGCCAGACTATACCAAGCAAGCTTGAGCCCGAGCCCAATACAGGGCTCGGTACCGAGCTTGAGCCCGAGCATGAGCCTGAGAATTTGTGAAACGAACCGAGCCGAGCCTGCGGAGGCTCGGGCTCGGCTCGGCTCGTTAACAGCCCTAGCAGGGCCTGTGTTTCTACAGATAATAGTTTTGGGTGTCGATCTTCTCCAATTCTACGGGATATATGTACTTATTTCAGCTTTCGAAATATTTATTTTTTTTTCTTAAAACATACGCATAATTAAATGAAAAATTACTAAATTGCATGATCAAATTTATATTTCATAAATATGTTATTTTCATTAAAACCACTCGTAAAACGCTTTTCATGACAAAGCAAAATTTTCATAATATATGTTGATCTATAATTGTAAGAATAATATGATATCTTCACTAACAAACCATATGCATGAAAAATATGATAATTTGAAAATAATAAGGAGTGTAAAATTTACTTACCTCTTCCACCTTAAACCATCAAACTTTATTAGATTAATCTGTTAAACATATTTAAAATATTAAAGGCAAAATTAATTCCTATCACATGACTTAGTCTTAAAATAACAAGAGAAAAGGATGTTTGACCATGTGTGCGAAGGTTCCGGACGGATCAGATTTAAGCGATTTGATCAATAAATCATGGGCACAGACACGATCAGAGCCAAAATTGTTCAAAGGGATTCAGTATCAGTGGGTTTTAAAGAACTCCATGGGCTCGTTTGGTTCGCGAAAAAAGAAGGGGGAAAGTGTGGTCAACGAAAAAGTAATGAGATGCCTCTTGTTTGGTTGGAGTTTTCAAAGGAGAGAGACGGGACAGTTGTATTTCCATGAAAATATGATTCCCACATTTCATGGGAAAGTCTTTCCCATGAGAAATATGGAAAAGTTACTTTTCCATGAGGCGGAAATCACTCTATTTTTATTTTTTTCCAAAAAGATCTTTCAGCATTAAAGAAGCATTAAAGAGGCATTAAAGACCTAATTTTTATTAAGGGTATAATAGGAATTATACATAACTTTCTCAGAAAAGTGAATAGTCAACCAAACATAAATACTTTGAAAATCTGTCACTTTTCCATTGTCATCCAAACATGTCAAAAGTACTTTTCTAGACATTCTCTTTCTAGGAATCTGCTTCTCATGAATCATATTCCTTGGAAGAAAAATGCTTTCCGCGAACCAAACGAGCCCTATAAGGCTAGAGCAAACGATCCAGTAGGCTGTCCGAGCACCAAGGCGATTCAGAACTTCTTTGCAGAGGCCAACCCGGGTTCATAAAACAGGAAGATGGGACTTGATACTTGGATCTATGGGTCTTCATAGAAAGAGAAAGAGGGAGAGTAGAGAGAAACTAAAAAGAAAGAGGAAAGAGAGGTTGGGATCGTCAAGGGTCATGTTAGGGGACTTGGTAGGCAGCTAGAGATGGTGAACAACCGACGGCCAAAGTGGACCAGATCGAGTTTGGTGAGTCTTCTGAATATTGGTAGTAGCCAAACTAGTCTACATCGAGTCCGGTGATCCTTCTGAATTAGATCTTTCCTTGTTTAGAGGATTTAGCTAATGCTAAATCAGAACTAAAGATGAAAAAATACTTGTTTTTCTACCTGACGGCTGAACTACTTGGTTTTGCTCAAACATAGAGTTATTAGTGCTTGTATTGAAGGTGCAGCCAATCGAGACACGATCTAAGTTAGGCTATCTTCTTCTTTAGTTGTGCGAGACATTCCATCATCTCATCATTCGTCGAGGTAGAAGTAGCATCCATAGTCGCCTTTGTCCTTCAATATACTTCAAGCACGGATAACCCTTCTCCTAATTGCTTGTACTGCTCATGCATCTAGACTGTGTACTAAGGCTCCCATAGATGTAGAGGACTGAAGCTTTGATACCAACTTGATCTGATGAGATCAAGTTAAAATTCCTCCATATAAGAGCATAGCTCTGATACCAACTTGATTTGATCGGATCAAGTTGGAATTCCACCATGTATGAGCATGGCTCTGATACTAACTTGATCCGATCGGAGTGAAGAAAGATTTTTTTCAACCTGCTCAATTCGAATCTCTCAAAAGAAAACTAAAAGAAGATGGAGAAATCTCAAAAGTATGGCTTTAAGTCCCGTGTCTTTCATTAATCCTTTCTACCTCTTAAACTGAGGTATATAGCCCCTATTTATAATATTAGTGAGATTCCCCTTTTCACAATTTGGGTTGAATTTTTCGACTAGTTTGAATAGAACTAGATACTCATAGTAGCCAAAGTATTCTCTATCGAGTTTGGTGATCATTCTGAATACTCGTAGTAGCCAAACTTGTCCACATCGAGTCCAGTGATCCTCCTGAATTACAGGCCCCAAGCTCAAATTCTATATGGTCCTTTGGAGGCTTCTTATCCCCCATAAAATTGGCTACAACTCCAGCCCAAAACACTCATGTTACTGGGCTAGAGCTTTGAGATGGAAAATCATTTTCTGTGAAAAAAACTAAAAACTGCTTCAACTGATTGAATTGGGTAATTTCAGAATCTACTTAAATTCAACAAACCCATAGACTTAAGCTGGATTCATGCTCAATGAATAAGAATTTGAACTCTAAAGGGTTTACTTGGACCATGTTAGGATTGCTGCTGGTTCAGATTCAAGTCAGACTCAATATCTTTAAAACCAAAAGGAATTAAGACCTCATTAATGCCGATAGGAAGATTGTATAAACATTTTTGCCTTTAGATGAAGCATATTTTTTTTTAAAAAAATGATATCAACCAATAAGAGAGCAGTAATGCACAGAATAGGATTGGAGACAACCCACCCCAAGCAGGCCCAATGGGCTGCTCATCCTAACCTTCGAGATGCAATAGACTACATACCCTATCTTGTGGGCAAATTATATCTTGCACCGCATGCACCAATATAGCCATGCACCACACCGATCATTTTCGTATGATGAATGAGGCCTACGGAAATGAAACGACCCGATTGGCATGGTGCACAGCCATGGTGTATGATATAATTTCTCCTTGTCGTGTAAGTAGCTACTTGGGATATAACTTTTCTATCTCATTGTCTCTATGTGATGAAGCTGGATAAGGGTTGAGGGTTCCATGCTTCTCACACAATAAGCAAGAGCTATCTATTGTCATGCCTTCTGACATCATTTTCTTCGGCCCCCCGGCCGCTATCTATTTCTTAAATGGGTGACCATCTTTTTTTTTTTTTTTGCTAAAACAGATGTTTCATACAAAGCGGGTACGAATACACCCAGACGAATCTGCAAACAAAATATCCCGGAATGCACCAGGCAAGTCATCCTCACCAACCCATAGGGTGTCTCCCGAGTGGCTAGCAACATATGCCGCCACCCAGTCCGCGGCCCTGTTGGCCTCCCGATATATATGCATAACCCGAAAGGTGATCCCCTCCCCCACCATCGACCCTATATCACGGAGCAAAGGATGCACTCCTTCTCCATCACCGTGAGGGCCCTGCTGGGCCCAGCTGATCACCGTGGACAAGTTGCCCTCCAGGAGGATAGAGCTCGCCCGAAGCACTCGTCGCGCATGTCGCAATCCCAGCCAAGCCGCTCGCAGCTCTGCCCCTGGGACCGAGGTATCGAAGATCTGACAACCCCCGACTGCCACCATGGTAGAGCTCGGTCCCCTGATAACAAAACCTGCCCCTCCTCTCCTGCCTCCATCCAGGACCGAACCATCAAAATTGACCTTGAGGAAACTCAGGGGTGGGGGCTCCCAGGTGAAAAACACCGTGTGAGAAGCTGCCAAAGCAGCATGGGGGCCCCAGGTGTCCCGAGCTATCAAAGATCTATCATCCAACCCTACATGAAGGAGCTCTGCTGCCTGTGTCCGAGCCCGCTCCATCACAAACAGTGGGGACGGACGGAGCTCGCCAAAAACTCGGACGTTCCTGGCCAGCCATACCTGGTACACTGTGCAGGACGCTCAAATAGCCACAAAGCGCATCTGAGGGGATCTAGATCACCGCTGAACCTCCTCCAAAAAGCAGTCCCTCCGGCTCCAGGCACTCTCCGGGATCCCGGACAGCCTCCAAGTCCACCTCGCCCAAACACACTGGAATAGTGCATGATCCACTGACTCGTCCACCTCACAAGACAGGCACACAGAGGGGATGCTAACACCACGTCGGCTCAGTGCCCAGCTCGTCGGCAGACGGTCCCAAGCCACCTTCCAGAGGAAAAGTGCAACCCTCTGGTGTAGCCCAAATCTCCAGACCCAGCCACAGTCCCTGCCCAGCTCTGACCCCTGCTGGAGAACCCGAGAGACATCACCCACTCTAACTCTGGCTCTACAAGTGGTGCTCCATACCCTGACATCTGGCCCTGCTGATCCCTGGACAGGAAGAGCCTGTACTCGCTCGGCTAAGTGCTTCCCAAATAACTAGCCCAGTCTATCCTATGGGTGACCATCTTTGCAAGTGGCCGCAGTGCCACAAACAATTTTATATATATATATATATATATATATATATATATATATATATATATATATATGACTATCTATTATGATTCTGCGGTAAAGGCTTACGCATTCTCTACGACGAGGTTTATAGTCACATTCCGCAATGGCAGCAGCAGTGTCATGAGAAAATATATTATGGAACCAGATAGCCGAGAGGATACTTTACCTCCTGAAAACCGATGAAGTGGCGTCGCATTCGTCAAAGGGCCACAGGAATGTACACCGGGCAATTGAATTAAATTGAAGGATAACAGGAGGCGAGACTTGGATGGTGGTAGACCCCTGAGATCATGTATATTAACCTAAACAACTTGCAACATGATAATTAGTATTCTGAGTTAGCTTCATAAGAATCATATATAATTGGTGTTCTTAGCCTTTGTTTTCAGCATCAATTAATGTTGTTTCTCTCGGCCTTTCTATGTCGAGAGTTCTCGTAAAAAACCTGGCTGATGATTCTTGGAACCTTCAAGGCCAAGTTGAGAGGGGCTACTTGGTGGAATTTCATGGCAAAGTTCTTTCTTTGGATTGGATCTTTCAAAGAAGGTGTAAGAGCTAGGAAGTATGCACGGAGAATTGCATATATGTCCCTCATGGTGGTGATTACAGTTTGGAAAGGACCAAATCACTTCGTTTTGCTCAGCCATCAACCAAAATACTGCAGAATAGATGGGAAGTTGAGAGTCAAGTTTGGCTGAAGTTCTTTACTCAAGAAAGTTTTAAATTTTTTTTTATTTTTTTTTAATTTTTTTTGCATGAATACCCTCCTAAATATCGAATTTTATATGGATATCCTCTCAAAATTAATATTTACATATATACCCTCGTAAAACATTTATTTTGTTATTCTGCCTTTTTTATCTTTGTTTTTGCATATGTACCCATGCCATCTAACGTCGTTAAAAAATTAATGGTTTTAAATTAAAATGGCTAAAATATGTTTAATGAGTAGATGTGTAAATACAAATATTTATAAAGCGATCTCGATAAAAAAAATAATTTTAATTTTTTATTTTTAATTAAAATAAATATGGTTTTTATTTAATGGTGTTAGAAAAAAATGGTGTATTAGAGATATTTATGCAAAAACAGTGTTTGATAAGAATATAGAAATAAATATAAATTTAAGAGAGTATTCATGCAAATTTGGACTTTAAGAAAAATATTTGTGCTAAGAAAAACTCTATTTTTTTTCTTCTTACCATATGTTGGTGGAAAAATGGACCACCCCACAAATGTAATTATAGCACCCAAATCCATCAGCAAGCTCGAGCTCATCCTAAGAGATCGAGCTCTTCCGCCCTCGAGCTCATCCTAAGTGATCGGGCTCTTCCGCCCTCGAGCTCATCCTAAGTGATCGGGCTCTTCCGCTCTCGAGCTCATAGACCAGAGAGCCGAGACCAGAGAGCCGAGACCAGAGGGCCGAGACCAGAGAGCCGAGACCAGAAGGCCGAGACTAGAAGGCCGAGACCAGAGAGCCGAGACCAGAAGGCCGAGACCAGAGAGCCGAGACCAGAAGGCCGAGACCAGAAGGCCGAGACCAGAGAGCCGAGACCAGAGAGCCGAGACCAGAAGGCCGAGACCAGAAGGCCGAGCACAGCAGGCCGAGCCCATGCCTTAGCCAAATATCCAATTTCCACCTAACCCTCTAAGGGACCTGACAACTCCACTATAACCTGCCACTATCTCCAAGCCATCAAGGCATAAGATCTTCGCAGGTATTCGGCACGACCTGCCATTAATGCACGAGACTCTCTCAAGTCTCCGATGCACTCAGTCATTTAATGAACACGACCCAAGACGATCTCCGGATCACTGAACCATCAGAACGTATGGCTCTCCCTGACCGCCGGTTCATTCGGTAATAAATGCACTTACCATCCACGGACCCCAGGCCCACCACAGCCGGCGGTTCAACCACTCCAACAGGTCCGATCGACCGTGACAACTTCCTGATTCCGGTCTGATCCGGTCCCGTTCTCCATTACGCCATTAATGGGCCAAATCGTGCCCAATTATTACAAAACAGGACAAACCTCCTGTCACCTCCCAGGTAACAAAAATCCTCCTATAAAAGGAAACCTGGGGGGAAAAGGGAGGGGGGACCAAAAACAAGAGGACAACAAAAACGGAAACAGATCCCCGGGACTGAACCCGCCGGGAAGCACAGACACAATTGAGGACATCATCCTCTTCGTCTTCTTTATCTTATCCAAATGTTCTTGCTGTCTTCTCCACATACTCTCTTCCCTGCTCTCTCCACATATCTGTCCCCTCTGACTTAGGCATCGGAGGGCCGGCGCCGGGGAGCCCGGCCACCGGTTTTCCTTGCAGGACTTGCACACCCCCCCGCAGCGGAGGACGCAGCCGGCCGGCGCACCGCCGTCCGCCCCCTGCAGCAGCGGAGCTCCTCCTTCCCCGGCTTCACGGCGGCCCCCGGGTCCAATTTCCAGCAACAGTTGGCGCTAGAGGAAGGGACCGAGTTCGCTGCCATGAAGCTAAGAAGCAAAGGGGCTTCCAATGCCTCTCAACGACCTCCACCTAGTCCGGAGCGTTCCGTCCGGAACTCATCACCTCCGACCGAGTCAGTTCATCAAGTTCGGCCGGAGCAGTTCGATGCCCTGGTACAACAAGTGCAGGCCCTGGCTACCGCTGTCCAAAGCCTGCAACCCAGGGGCATCCCAATGGCACCGCCTCCTCCAGCTCCAGTTCAACCGGAGCCCCCTACAAGCGGGTTTCCCCTTCGAGTATCATGCTCCAAGTCCCAAACGCTCAGTCCAAAATTCACCATCAAGATCTCCGGTAGATCAAGTTCCACAAGTCTAACTCGAGCACTTCGATGCGCTTGTGCAGCAAGTCCAAGCGCTAGCTATTTGCAGCCCAAAGCCTGCAACAAGTGGAGGCCCCTCCTGTGCCGCCTCCACGGAATCATGTGAAGCAGAGGAAGAAACTTTCTCCTGACTCCCGAGCCATCTCGAATCAGGCATGGCTCCCGCTGCAACGATGTATGTGGGGGCAACCAGTGAGAAGTAGTAGTCCAAGTCTCACGTCAACGAGTTGGGGGGAAAGAGAAATAAAAGCTGAGGTCTGGAGAAGGAAAGTTATGGAGCTTTAAAATGGGATTGTAAGCCTCTGTGACAAAGGGTACAGCCCCATTAAATCCCATTATCCTTCCAAGTCTTCTGTCTGCCGGCAGCAAGCAAGAAACCAGCATGTACTCCCTCCTTACGGGCGTAAGTCCTTGGGACGGCGCCCGCGACATTGCTCCCCTTTCAGAGCGTCGCCATCACTGAAGCCCCCGCCGAGCTCATGCAGACCGAGCTCAGAAACCCGAGCGCAAAACACCTAAAAAATCAAGCCAAAGAAGGCCGGTGCCGAACCAAGTCCTGAGGGACTTCGAAGCTCGAGAGCTATCAAAATATCTCCAAAAGGTACAGGACGCCACTTTGGCTTCAAATAAATTCAATATTTTATCTATTTTCAGGTTAGCCAACGAGCTCGGCTCGTGCTCCTACCCTGACCACGGTCAGGATGCCCCGAGACGTCGGGATGCCTCGATCCGTCGGGATGACCCGAGACGTCGGGATGCCCGAGACGTCGGGATATGAGTTAGCGGTCCTCTCTGACTGGACGAGCTCGGCTCGTGCTCCATCGGCTATGAGTTAGCGGTCCTCTCTGACCGGACGAGCTCGGCTCGTGCTCCATCGGCCATGAGTTAGCGGTCCTCTCTGACCGGAAGAGCTCGGCTCGTGCTCCATCGGCTTCCACCGTCGAGCTCGGCTCGTGCTCCCCGAATATGAGTTAGCGGTCCTCTCTGACCGGACGAGCTCGGCTCGTGCTCCATCGGATATGAGTTAGCGGTCCCCTCTGACCGGACGAGCTCGGCTCGTGCTCCATCGGCTTCCACCGTCGAGCTCGGCTCGTGCTCCCCGAATATGAGTTAGCGGTCCTCTCTGACCGGACGAGCTCGGCTCGTGCTCCATCGGATATGAGTTAGCGGTCCTCTTTGACCGGACGAGCTCGGCTCGTGCTCCATCGGCTATGAGTTAGCGGTCCTCTCTGACCGGACGAGCTCGGCTCGCGCTCCATCGTCTTCAGCCAACGAGCTCAGCCCGCTCTTCTATTTTTGGATCTCTGCCGACGTCCCCAAAGAACGGAGTCCGAGTAGAGAAGCGTCTTCAGTCGCCTCGGCGCAAGGACGCACACGGTACAAGGTACCCATTCATTTAATGTCTTTACATTATTTTATTCTTGGACTTTTCTCTGCCGACGTCCCCAAAGAACGGAGTCCGAGCAGAGAAGCGTCTTCAGTCGCCTCGGCGCAAGGACGCACACGGTACAAGGTACCCATTCATTTAATGTCTTTACATTCTCATTTATCTTTACTTGGATTCTTCTCTGCCGACGTCCCCAAAGAACGGACTCCGAGCAGAAAAAGCGTCTTCAGTCGCCTTGGTGTAAGAACGCTCACAGCACCAGGACGATCGATGACTGAACTACTTCCTTCGCCCGAGCCAAAAAGCAGCTCGGACTCGGAAGTCGGGGGGTAGTGTTGGTGGGAAAATGGACCACCCCACAAATGTAATTATAGCACCCAAATCCATCAGCAAGCTCGAGCTCATCCTAAGAGATCGGGCTCTTCCGCTCTCGAGCTCATCCTAAGTGATCGGGCTCTTCCGCTCTCGAGCTCATCCTAAGTGATCGGGCTCTTCCGCTCTCGAGCTCATCCTAAGTGATCGGGCTCTTCCGCCCTCGAGCTCATTCTAAGTGATCGGGCTCTTCCGCTCTCGAGCTCATCCTAAGTGATCGGGCTCTTCCGCTCTCGAGCTCATCCTAAGTGATTGGGCTCTTCCGCTCTCGAGCTCATCCTAAGTGATCGGGCTCTTCCGCTCTCGAGCTCATAGACCAGAGAGCCGAGACCAGAGAGCCGAGACCAGAGAGCCGAGACCAGAAGGCCGAGACCAGAGAGCCGAGACCAGAAGGCCGAGACCAGAGAGCCGAGACCAGAAGGCCGAGACCAGAAGGCCGAGACCAGAGAGCCGAGACCAGAAGGCCGAGACCATCAGAGAGCCGAGACCAGAGAGCCGAGACCAGAGAGCCGAGACCAGAAGGCCGAGACCAGAAGGCCGAGACCAGAGAGCCGAGACCAGAAGGCCGAGACCAGAGAGCCGAGACCAGAAGGCCGAGACCAGAAGGCCGAGACCAGAGAGCCGAGACCAGAAGGCCGAGACCAGAAGGCCGAGCACAGCAGGCCGAGCCCATGCCTTAGCCAAATATCCAATTTCCACCTAACCCTCTAAGGGACCTGACAACTCCACTATAACCTGCCACTATCTCCAAGCCATCAAGGCATAAGATCTTCGCAGGTATTCGGCACGACCTGCCATTAATGCACGAGACTCTCTCAAGTCTCTGATGCACTCAGTCATTTAATGAACACGGCCCAAGACGATCTCCGGATCACTGAACCATCAGAACGTATGGCTCTCCCTGACCGCCGGTTCATTCGGTAATAAATGCACTTACCATCCACGGACCCCAGGCCCACCACAGCCGGCGGTTCAACCACTCCAACAGGTCCGATCGACCGTGACAACTTCCTGATTCCGGTCTGATCCGGTCCCGTTCTCCATTACGCCATTAATGGGCCAAATCGTGCCCAATTATTACAAAACAGGACAAACCTCCTGTCACCTCCCAGGTAACAAAAATCCTCCTATAAAAGGAAACCTGGGGGGAAAAGGGAGGGGGGACCAAAAACAAGAGGACAACAAAAACGGAAACAGATCCCCGGGACTGAACCCGCCGGGAAGCACAGACACAATTGAGGACATCATCCTCTTCGTCTTCTTTATCTTATCCAAATGTTCTTGCTGTCTTCTCCACATACTCTCTTCCCTGCTCTCTCCACATACTTGCCCCCTCTGACTTAGGCATCGGAGGGCCGGCGCCGGGGAGCCCGGCCACCGGTTTTCCTTGCAGGACTTGCACACTCCCCCGCAGCGGAGGACGCAGCCGGCCGGCGCACCGCCGTCCGCCCCCTGCAGCAGCGGAGCTCCTCCTGTCCTGGCTTCACGGCGGCCCCCGGGTCCAATTTCCAGCAACACCATACAGATAGTTTCAAAGTTCGTTCGTCCCCATTCTATTGTAGGGTGGTCATGATCCGTCTCCATTCTAATTTAACATGACGCTAAAAGCTGGACTTTAGACAAAAAAAAGACAACGATTAATTCTTGCAAAAAAAATTGATGCTTGGACGACGCGTAAACCTGTGCCGTCCGGGCGTTGCCCTCTAAGCGTCGTGAGAATTGACAAACCCTACGGTCCACTCCATCGACAAGGTAGCCTCGCTATTTTCATACCATCAAAAAAAAAAAAAATTCATGTTAATTTACTGCAATCATTCAATAGTTATAATAAATATTGTATATTCTATGATTTTTATTGCTAAACTTTTAATTACTATAGTAAAGGCTATTTATAACGGCATTATAACCAATTAAAAATTATTTCTTTCTCTAGATGATATTATTTTTTTAAGAAAAAATTGCACCCAACCTGACTTTTAAAAAATTTCTTTTTCCATAAAATAATAAACGCATATAATTGCTACTTTTATTTTTTTTTGGAAAGCTTACTTGCCTGAAACGCCTAAAAACCTGGGAGAAAGTTTGTACTTTATTTTTCCTCTCCGTCTTTTTGCATTTCTAGAGCCTTCTACGTGGAGTACTTAATAGCACGATCCTCGTCCATAGGCCTTCTCTAAAGGCCGAAAAGGGGGAGAGAGAGCGCGATGGCGGAGGTGAGGGCGAAGGCGAACAAGAAGGTTGTGTTGAAGGACTTCATAACGGCGGGTTTCCCCAAGGAGAGCGACATGGAGGTCGTGACGACGGACACCGTCCGATTGAAGGTCCCCGAGGGATCGAAGGCGGTGCTGCTCGAGAACCTGTACCTCTCCTGCGACCCTTATATGCGGTCGCGTATGAGCAAGCACGACGAGCCCTCCTACGTCCCCGACTTCGTCCCTGGCTCGGTATACCATATAAATATATGATATAATAAGAACCCTCTCTCTCACACACAGGTTTTTTTTTTTTTCCTACAACTTATTTCTTTTTTTTTTTGCTTGCTTGTATCATGATTAGATAGGATGTGACAGATGTATCTATATTTTTTATATTTTTTAAAAAAATTAGTCAGATTTTTTTATTGTTTTTAGTAGATGAGGCAGAGGCAAGGTTCGAACTCTAATATCATGTGAAAATTATTATTTATCTCAAAAACTTAAGTTGATAGTCTAAAATAAATTTATTTATATATTTTATATTTTTTACATGAAGTAGTATCCGGACAACTTTGTGGTGCAGTTTTGCTTAAATTAGATGTAGCGATTAGGATTATGAGGCTTTGCTTACGATTACCACACGCACTGACTCGTTCTATTGTACAGTAGCTGAGAAAAAGCACAACTGAATATGTTATTTGAACAAGAAATGGAAAGAGAGCGCTGGGTAGAGAAGTTTATAGCAAGAAATGGGAAGAGAGCGCTGGGTAGAGAAGTTTATAGGAAAATGAGTGTGAATCATGATCACAAAACTACCGAGAATTTGATGGTTCTTTTCAGTCCTTCTTTGTTCTTGTGGATTTGTTTGCTACGTGTCGTCCTGGGGGAAGGGAGTGTGTGTATGTGTATGTGTGTGTGTTTTCCCTTCTGCAATAAAACGTATTTTAAGCACGTCTTTAGGTGTTCTTACGATCGTTTTAATTCATTGAGAAATGCTATGTTGTAGCCCAATGGTCGATCCGTCCGAAAGTTGGACTGCTTTGATCTGGATGCGGCAATACTTGTTTTGGTATAAAGTTTACCTGTATTTGGGAGTGAGAAATGTGTGTAGGGTTCAAAAGAGGCTGCAGAGCTGGAAGAAAGCAAGTAGTGTCCGCATCACTTTTCATCAGGATTGGTTAATGTCTAACAGTGCAGATTCTGTCATTCTATTGATTAGATGCCAGTTTTTGGCATTCAGTGGTTTGATAGAGCACTCAGGGAGTCATAAACTTGAGAAAGATAGGTTGTCATGTATCCAAGAGTGGGTTTCCTTTTCTTTTTGGAGTTGCCATGTTGCACGTTTGATGGCAAAGCATGAGATGATCCGTTGAAAAATATTGGAAGAATATTGGAAGAATGAATGAGAGAGACAATAGGATCGATGGGAAACTATGGTGGAATGGTTAGGAAAATCATAGATATAAGGCTAAAATAGCAAATCAAGAGAGGAAAAACATGTCAGTAGTAAATTTATGTGGAAGGAGATATATAATTTGAAAAGCAATGGTTAGAATTTCATCTTTATCATTGTAGAAATAATACATATGGATCCTACATTGCGTTAAAGAGTCATATTCTGTGTAATTCATGTTTGCTACATCATTAGAGCTCAAATAGTAGCTAGTATTTGTGAACTTGTTGAAGTAAAAGGCCATCCATTTCCCCAATCAAGCTAAAGCTGTTTCAGACAATATTACCATCATGGAACTTCTACTTATGCGGGCTTACCTTTTAAGGTTCCCTATTTCTCCATGTTCATCTTTTTTCTTCTTTCGTTGTACAGGTCATATCTGGGTATGGTGTGGGTAAAGTGGTGGATTCTAGCCATCCAGATTTCAAGATAGGGGACTTTGTGTGGGGCATGACTGGATGGGAAGAGTATAGCCTCATCACAGAAACAGAGATGCTTTTCAAGATCAGATACACTGATGTACCCCTTTCCTATTACACTGGCCTTCTTGGTAAGTTGTTTGTTCAGCAAAATGCCTACAAATCTGGTATTCGCCATCTGACTATGTTGAGTACATGGCCATTAAACAGCAGTCGTTCTTTGATATCGTTATATGTTTCTTTAAGGTCTGATTTGACAGTTGTATTACATGATTGTTTAACAACTGTGGTTGTAAATCTTGCAGCAATGGCAAAATGATACTGAAAATCATTAACATCTAACATGGCATGCGTGGAATATTAATGTTTTTTTTTTTTTTGATTTCCTTTGGTATTACCTATTACTGATAATGGAAATGTTCAGGGATAAGTAAGGCCATATGTGAATTGTATCATCTGGATCAAGGATTGCCTGTTGAGGCAGATACCTGAAACCATGTTCAGAAAAAAAAAAAGTCAAACAAGTGAAGCTCAGTGTAAATTAGATCTATTTTTCCAATGATTATTTATCAGCTTTGTGCATCAAGCCAAGAGAGTCGACAAGTGTACTAAACCAGACCTAGATCGAGTAATTACTATGGTGAAGAAAAAGAATGTCGCTGAACTTTGGTAGAATAGTTCTGTTCCTTAGTTTCCATGCTTCTCTTACAATTTGTTATATGGCTTCTGACATCACTATTTTCATATTCAGGCATGGCAGGGTTCACAGCTTATGCGGGATTTCATGAGATCTGCTCGCCAAAGAAAGGGGAATATGTCTTTGTGTCTGCTGCATCCGGTGCTGTTGGACAGCTTGTTGGGCAGCTTGCCAAATTAATGGGCTGTTACGTGGTTGGAAGTGCTGGCTCTGATGACAAGGTTTGTATGACTGTGGCTCGGGTTCTCAAGTTTTGGAAGAGGAATTGCTGAAACACATAAGAAATACCAAAAATTGAACAGGCATGAGGTTAGAACCTGGACATGAAGATGAGGTTAGAACCTGGACATGAAGATTCATTTAAAATGGGCAAGGAAGGTTTCATGTATTGGATTCAGGTTACCCAAATTTTGTTTTTCAGAATACAGATAATGGGAGTGTTTCTGGGAGCACTTCACATCAAATGCCCCTAGATCCCTTTTCAGCTGCAATTTAATATGCAAGCAACCTCAGGGGCTTAGATGTTGAAAAATGCTACAATTTTGTAGGTCCCTAATCCCTATTAGAAGAATGCACCATCGATAACCTGAAATGTTTCACGGTGGATGTTTTCTTTTTCTGTTTTCTTATGACTAACATGAGATCGAAGAGGTATAACGGATATAATTGTGGTTGCAGAGAAGAAAATTGTACGCATTCAGCTTTAGTGAAACCAAGCAACAGTCCTGAGAGATTTTGTGTTCTTATATGCATATTACTCATGCCTCTTCTGTTTAAGCATCACTCAATTTCTTTTTTGGCACTATGGTCCTGAGAGAGATTTTGTGTTCTCATTGCATTTTACTTATGCCTCTGCTGTTTAAGATTGCTCAACTTCCTTTTTGGCACTGTCTACTCAGGTCAACTTATTGAAGAACAAGTTTGGTTTTGATGAGGCTTTTAATTATAAGAAGGAGCCAGACTTGAGTGCAGCTTTAAAGAGGTTGGTTGCTTTTTCTTTTTTTTAACTGACTCTTTTTTTTCTATATCTCAAGGGAACTTATGGTTTTTGAAGCTAGTGTTCTACATCCAGCCTTAAACTCTTAGTGATACATGGAATTACATGACCCAGACAAGTATCTTGCATGGGTCTCGCCTGTGTATGTTGTGCATCTTAGCTTCAATTCCAACTGTCCTGATTTCTGAAAATCTTTGCAATGGAATTTGTGATGATCCGTGATCGGCAGGTGCTTTTATGCAGGATGTTTGCATAATGCAGGTCCATCCAAGGTCTAGTTATTGTAGTTTGGAGAACATGGAGTTGCCTTCAAATTATTTGGACTGTCATATACCCTGGTTGTGGAGATTTCTTCTCTATATATTGAACCAAAGAGAATCTGTTGTTATAATAATATAAATAGTGGCAAGCTGGTATTAGATAGATCGCTCTGTCCCCTGAGTATAGTTTGTTCGGTCATTTAATTTTACAGTGTGAACCATATATGCTCCATTGCAGCAAGGTGAAGAAGGGCACCAACAATTTCTTTCTGACAACAATCTAACGAAGTCTTTCCTTTCAGGTTGTTTCCCGAAGGTATCGATATCTACTTTGAGAATGTTGGCGGTCCAATGCTGGATGCTGTTCTTGTCAACATGAGGAACCATGGTCGGATCGCAGTGTGTGGAATGATTTCTCAATACAACCTTGAGAAACCTGAGGGTGTGCACAACTTATTGTACGTCATTGCAAAGCGCATCAGAATGGAAGGGTACGCGATTCTCGATTTTTTTCATAAATATCATCAGTTTGAGGAGATTATTGGCGAGTATATAAAGGATGGGAAGATCACTTATGTGGAGGATAAAGCTGAAGGACTTGAGAATGCTCCTGCAGCACTGGTGGGGCTCTTTGCAGGCCGCAATGTTGGTAAACAGTTGGTTGTAGTTTCTCATGAATGAACAGCTGTGTGAGCATCAGACTACTTCTTTAAACCTTCCCAAAAGTTAGCCATCTGCTCTTTTCAAGTAGATTGTATTGTGCCTCTATGAAGGACTGAATTTTACTTGCCCAATTGCCATGATGTTATATTTTGTTTGGATAGCTGTTTTTTAGTTTTTCCGTTTAGAAAGGCATTTTTGGGGTAAATGTTGCTGCTCATTCTACTGGGAGTGAATTTGGCTGGATATTTGCAAGTTGGTTTGGTCTTGTAATAACCCAAGATCTCACCCAAAGTGGCTAGCCCGGAAAGAATTATTTGGATTTTTTGATCCCGTATAAGTACCCAAGATTAAGCCGGCTATAGGCCGAGCTTACTCTGATACCATTATAACAATTTCGGACCTCACCCAAAATAGCTAGCCGGAAGGTGTTATTTGGGTTTCTTGATTTTGTATAAGTATTCAAGATCTACCCAATAAATAATCGATGTGGAACTAAATACACACTCACACGGATGCTCACAAGTCTAGTTTGTGATAATTATTCTTTTGAATGTCTCCCCTCCGTGCTTATAAATAGTCCCATCTTCAATGAATGCCCCTTTTGATCCTTTTCAATTAAAGTGCACCAACAAAAAGTACTGGCTAAAATCAGCATAAAATGTCCTTGTTTCTCCTATGAAAGATCAGGGATTCATTGGCTAATAGTCAAGAGCTTATGGAAATCAACCTCTTATCGTGAAGATAGGAATTCATGGAGATTAAGCCGATGATGTAGATAAGAGCCACGTAAAATTCTCACACTTGGATGATGAATAACTGAAATGAGATATCCTCATTTAATACTCTTCTCATTGGTATTTGAGAACAATTTCACGAAGAGTTTTCTGATAGGCATCAATCAATACCAGTGATAATGAAACTAGGAGTCTAGCCCACCTTCTATATTGCAATCCCGGCTCCTTTCCCTGCATATATTTCGGTCTCCCTTGTGAGCGATCTTTGTGAACAGCAGTGGCTTCCTCTTAAATAAATGATTAAAAACAGGATGGGATTCTTCTCGAGCGGCGACCGCGGCCTTAGCCGTGGACCTCGGGACGGGGGGGAGCAGACGAGGCATGGGTTTCGCCGGGCAAAGGATAAGGAGAAGGGGAGGGAGGAAGATGGGGAGTGGAGGGAGAGGAGGAGGCGATGAAAGGGCTTAGGATTTGGAGATTAGAGGGAGGGAGGAAGCGAGGAGGACGGACATTGTCAGGTCATCTCCTCCAGCACCATCGCCTCTTCTTCCTCCTCCCCCGAGGTCTACTTCTCCCGCACCTCCGCTCCCTTTCTCTCCTCTCACCTGCCTCCTCTTCCTCCGCCGCCAAATTGATTTTGTAAATAAATTCATAAATCATTTTTTCTACAATTTAGATATTCATATTAAGATCATTTTACATTTTGGACATATATTTATAATCAACAGAGTATAATATTTCATATGCTAACTTTATACTAGTTGGCGGGGGCTGTTAACGGGCCGAACTGCTCGGGCTCGGCTCGGGCCCAGCTCGGTAAAAGCCTGACTCGAGCTTGGCTCGTTAGTCAAACGAGCCCGAGCTCGAGCTCGGGCCCAAGCAGCTCGCAAGCCCAAATGAGGACTCAGTTCAAATGTTCAATTAACAATTTAGTTGGGTCCCAATTAAACTTGGATTCAATCCAATTAAATTTTATTTGGCTTAATCAATTTAAATCCCAATTTAATTGAATCCAGTTGGATTTAAATCAGACCCAACCCGAGCTAATCCAAATCCATTTAATTTCTTCAAATCGAATTGGATTGGTTCGAGTTCGGACTCAGCCTGTTAACCCGAACCCAATCCGTTAACCCTTCCCTTCACCTCCTCTTTCTTTTTCTTTTTTTATCTTCTCCTTTCTTCTCGATTTCTCTAGAAGATTCCAGCACCAGCGACTCAGTGAGGCCCCTCCCCCTCTTTCTTCTCCGTTTCTCCCCCTCCCTTTTCCTCTCTATGCCGGCTCCTCTGGACCTCCACCGGTGACACTGCGACAGAGGAGGGGATGAGAAGCCCTCCTCCACCGGCGAATCAGGGGAGGAACCGAGGAGCCCCTCGCACAGGAGGGTCGGGCCACGACTGGCGGCACTCGCGGCCGTGCCCGCAACGCCCTCGGTAGTGCCTGCGGCCGACGCTCGTGCCGGCGGTGCTCGCGGCCGAAGCCGGCGGCCGCCGCACGTGATGAGGTGAGTCGACTCTTCTCTCTCTTTTTTTGTTTCTTTCTTTCCTCCTTTCTTCTCTTCTTCTTCTTTTCTTTCTTTCTTTCTTTCCTTCGTTCTTCTCTCCAACGACGAACCGAGCTCGGCTGCTCGTTCTTCTCTCCAACAGGGATGACAACGAACCGAGCTCGATTGCTCATTCTTCTCTCCGACAGGGATGGGGATGGGGCGGGCTTGGGCTCGCGCTCGGGCTCGGGCAAACGAGCTTTACGAGCTCAAGCCCGAGCCAGACTATACGAAGCAAGCTTGAGCCCGAGCCCAATACAGGGCTCGGTACCGAGCTTGAGCCCGAGCCTGAGCCTGAGAATTTGTGAAACGAACCGAGCCGAGCCTGCGGAGGCTCGGGCTCGGCTCGGCTCGTTAACAGCCCTAGCAGGGCATGTGTTTGTACAGATAATAGTTTTTGGTGTCGATCTTCTCCAATTCTACGGGATATATATACTTATTTCAGCTTTCGAAATATTTATTTTTTTTTCTTAAAACATACGCGTAATTAAATGAAAAATTACTAAATTGCATGATCAAATTTATATTTCATAAATATGTTATTTTCATTAAAACCACTCGTAGAACGCTTTTCATGACAAAGCAAAATTTTCATAATATATGTTGATCTATAATTGTAAGAATAATATGATATCTTCACTAACAAACCATATGTATGAAAAATATGATAATTTGAAAATAATAAGGAGTGTAAAATTTACTTACCTCTTCCACCTTAAACCATCAAACTTTATTAGATTAATCTGTTTAACATATTTAAAATATTAAAGGCAAAATTAATTCCTATCACATGACTTAGTCTTAAAATAACAAGAGAAAAGAATGTTTGACCATGTGTGCAAAGTGTTGCCCAGATAGACAACCCATGAGGGGGGGGGGGTGAATTGGGTTTTAAAATAATTTGAATAATTAAAACGATGTGGTTGATTAATTAAAAACTATTGCAAGTTATTTAATTAATGCTAAGTGCTGTGAGTGATGTGAGGGGAAGAAGAAGAGAGACAATCCAACACAAACACAAGGTTTTATAGTGGTTCGGAGCTAACCCTTGCTCCTACGTCCACTCCCCAAGTCTCACTTGGGAATTCACTATAACCCCCTTGGATTACAGCCGGTTGTTTTCCAAGCTCACAACCAAACTTGTTGTTTTACGAGCTCACAACGAACTCGGTCGGTTTTCCCAGGCTCACCGACTAGAACCGCCCCGATTGTTTTCCCGGGATCACAATCAAACCCTTACACATGTTGGTTTTAACTCGGCTCACCAACCAACCACAATCCCCTTGATTCAATCCCCGATTGAACCAAGTAAATACAAGTTGTAGAAAGAAAACAGAAAATGAGCTTCTCAAAAAGCAGATGAAAACAATATGAACAATAAATGAAGTTAAGAAGCCTCAAACGCTTTTAGATTGGAGATGAGGAATGGCTTCTTAAACTTCTGGTCTCCTCTAGAAAGAGTAGTCGACTTGAATGCAGGAGAAGGAGGCTTTAATTGCTGGGAAGATGTAGTTGGAAGCAGTAAATGCAGATTTTCCTCTTTTTCGTTGAAGAGCACGTTGCAGAGCTTGAATGCTTGATTAGTTGGAGTGGAATGGTTGTTCTCTGCCTTGCTACAGTCCTCTGTGGCTATTTAAGCCAACCCCCACGGAAACTAGCCGTTAGAGTGCTTTTTCTGCCCGTTCTGAACACTCTGCACAGCCTGACAATATGACCGTTGGTGGGTTGGAGTCGACTCGCGCGATCAGGAGTCGACTCGGTTGTAGCGGGAGTCGACTCAAGCTTTTCCGGAGTTGACTCGGCAACTGTTCCAAATTTGAATTAAAGTTGCCTTCACGACTGGGAGTCGACTCGTCTTGACCTGGAGTCGACTCGTCAACTTCTGGAGCTGACTTGGCAATTTTGGAGTCGGCTCATCCACTGAAGTCCGTGGATCCAATTTTGAATTTTGTCCACTCGAGTCGACTCGACTGTCCTGGGAGTCGACTCGAATCTCAGAGCCCGAACTCCCGATCCTCTGTCTTTTGGCTCGTCCAGTCTTGGAGTCGACTCGAACTTCCTTGGAGTCGACTCGGCTCTCAGTTTTCGAAAGATGGTCTTCTGCCTTTTGACGTGAAGCTGTCTTGGAGTCGACTCGAGCTGTCTGGGAGTCGACTCGAATCTCAGAGGCAGTAACTTGGTTTTCTGTCTGTTGATGATCGCGGAGTCTCGGAGTTGACTCGCGTACTGCGGGAGTCGACTCGAATCTCAGAGTCCCAAAAATGCTCTCTGACTTTTTCTTTGTGTTCCGCTGAGAGTCGACTCATGCTTTCTTTGGAGTCGACTTGCCACTTATCGGAGTCGACTCGCGTTCCACTGGAGTCGACTCGAATCTCAGACCCGAAAACTGTTCTCTGACTTTTCTGCCTGTGACTGCTTGGAGTCGACTCTTACTTCCTTGGAGTCGACTCGGTGAACATCGGAGTCGACTCGCGCACTTCGGGAGTCGACTCGCTGACAGGTTTTGAGTTGAAGCTTTCTGTCCTTCTGTCTGTTCTCAGTCGGAGTCGACTCGTACTTATCTGGAGTCGACTCGAGCTCGTGCCAGTGAACTTGATACGCTTGGAGTCGACTCGTGATACTCGGGAGTCGACTCGAGTCTCAGACATTGGTTCAAACAGACTCTTTAACTTATCCAAAAATTATGAACCAAGTCTTGGGACACTTAGACAGGATTTTCACTGAAACACTCAATTGAATTCATTAGTAATCAAAAGATATACTCAAATGCTTTGAGCTCATCAAAATCAAATGGGGTTTTAATCAATCACTCCACAATCTCCCCCTTTTCGATGATGACAAAACTTTGAGTATATGTAAAATGAATTGCTCAATAAATAATGAAATAAAATTCATAAATGAATTCAAATGTCTGGTAATTCAATTTATCCAAGCTTGAAAGGAGTGAAACAATAAATTTCGGAGTTAAAGCTCCCCCTTTCATTTGGAATTATATAAGCCTTCATATTATGCAATCAATTGTTTGGCTTATATGTCATTAATGATTTAGTTTGATTAAAATTCAGATTCTCCCCCTCAACATATGCATTCAACTATGTTTTGATTCTCTGAATTTCCTTTTAATGCTTTGAAGTTTTTGAACTGAATTTTTTGTATTTAGAGGAAAAATCTGTCAATTTGTTCTTGTGTAGGATTCAGCTAATCTTCGAATATCCCTTGAATAGATTCTGGAGATTACTCCATTAGGAGCCCAAAAGAGAGATAATGAGCCTCGAGGTACCGAATCCACTTAGAACAAATTTGTGTGTTTTTAAGAGTTTTATGTTTTTATTGATTTCCATTGATTTCTTTTACATATTTCGCCCCTTTTACATACTTTATACATATTTCTCCCCTTTTTTTTTACATATTTTATTTCTCCCCCTTTTTGTCATCATATCAAAAAGGAGGTAATCACACACAATCAATGGCACAACCAATCATCAAATGGCACATAATTGAAGATAAAATATCTACTCATTGTATTGATATGAATGTGAATACATGTGAGAATACAATAAGTAAAGTAAAACAAGACAAAACACAAAAACATCTATGGCCTCCTCGAGGATGAGGCACCTCCTCTCGAGGATGTGGGTCCTCCTCTCAATCGGCTCTGCTCCATGAGGAGGGTGACTGCATCTGTAACATGGCCAAGCTGCGTGATAATAGACGTAGTGGCTCTGCTATGTGTAGTGGAGAGCTCAGTCACCGACGTCTGAAGCCCAGTCACCGACGTCTGAAGTGCGTCCAGCTTGTCGATGAGTACATTCGACAAGCGCTCGGCCCCCTCGGTGGTGGTGTGCATGTCACGACCTATGTCCTCTCGCATCTGTCGAGTGGTGCTCGTGACCTCACTCATGCTGTGGAACTGGGCCTGGACCAAACTTCGGACATTGTAGATCTCTTTCCGTACATGAGCCGTCATGTCAGTCACGGCTGTCAAGGAAGGGACCAACTGAGAAGATACGGGTGCAGGAGTGGGAGCAGGCACCGCACCTCGGAGCTCCCGAAGCAGCTCATCCCTCACATCTCTGACTATCTCCTGTCGCAGCTCCCGGAGCTGCTCAGGATCAATCCGGACCTCCATGGATGGTGGAGCCGAGGAGGAAGGTCCGGCGGAGGTGGTAGGAGCAGGAGGAGTAGATGGAAGGTCTGGAAGGTCTGGGTAGTCTGAATCGGGCTCAGGACTGGGTGAAGGTCTGGTGGTCTGAGCGGTGAGGGTAGACTTCCTAACCCATACCCCCTCTCTCTTCCGAAACCCCATCCTGTGTAGGGTCCCCGCACGCGTGCGATCAGTCCATCGCAAAGCGCGAAAGGGCTCCCCCTCAGGAATGGGAACCTCGTACTCCCTAAAAAGAAGGGTGAAAATCATGCCGTATGGGAGGGTGAGCCTAGGTCTATCTAGGGGCTCACACATATACCTATAGATGAGCTTAGGAAAGTTGATTGGGGTGTCCTGAAGGATATAGAACATAAGAGCTAGGTCTCTCTCATTTACAAAATCAAATCTCCCTGTCTTAGGGAAGATGGACCTAGACAAAATACTCAAGAGGATCCGCACCTCAATCGGTAGTGAGCTCGCGGATACCTCGTCTAGAGGTGACTGGGGTGGATGTCCTAGAACGGCCGTAAGGGCCTCAACCCTATCCTCAGGGTGTGCGGGAGCCACCCCTGCTAATGGAAGGTGGAGGATGTGGGCAATAAGATCCTCCGTGACACGCAAAGGGACACCGGCTACTGTGCCCTCGATACCTCCATCTCCCCGATGGACGGTACCATAGAACTCTCTAATAAGGCCCGGGTAAGTGGGGAGGTCCAGTGTAAGGAAGTACTCTAGGCCCTGGGCCCTAAGTCTATCACCTATGGTGAACCCTTCCCGGGAGAGGAAGTCGAAATCGACATACCTCCCGGTGGAGACGACCTTCCCGGCCAATGGCCTCGCGGGAACCGCCCTAGGCGGGGAACGAGCCGGAGGTGGTTGCCTCGCGGGATCGTGCCGCGCCTTGGAGCGCCGCTCGGGACCGGCCTCGGGTCGGGACCTCTTCCTAACTACGGTCTTCCGCGGCATTTTGACCTAAACTGAGAGGAAAAACCTAGAGGACGGTGAAGGACCGACGGAAAAGACTCGAAACCGACCGAGAATGACCTAGGAAGGGAGGAGAACTCAATGTCCGGCGAAGAATCGACGGAAAAATGGCTTGGAGACGATCGGGGACGACCTAGGAGTCGGCTCTAGGGCTTTTTGAACAGTGGCGGCTTGAAAGAAAAGTGTTTTCGAAACGACAAATCTAGGGTTAAAAAGTCGGATCCCGACCTCGAGTCGACTCCCGACAGTATGCGAGTCGACTCCCCCTCTGCTGCCATCTTTGCGAGTCGACTCCCGCCAATGCGCGAGTCGACTCCCCCTTAGGAGCCGGCTCTGAAACTTACTCGAGTCGTCTCTAACTTTGGCACGCACCTAAAACTCATGCTATAATCGTGCCGAATGATGGAAAATCACTTAATTAAGATCTGATTTGATGATCATTGGAAAGAAACTCTATTTTTAACCACATTGTAATCATCAAAATCAATGTATCTAGTGGAACCACTAGGATGGATCAATCACTCCTAATCCCCTCCTAAGCACACTAAACCTCTCTTCACTTAGGAGTTTTGTAAAAATATCTGCTAATTGATTATCAGTACAAACAAATTGGAGTGTCACATCACCATTCAATACATGATCTCTTATGAAGTGATGTCTTATCTCAATGTGTTTAGTTCTTGAATGTTGAATTGGATTTTTAGTTAGGTTTATGGCACTTGTATTATCACAATTAATGAAAATTTTATCTTGTTTAATGCCATAATCTTCTAATTGTTGTTTAATCCATAAGATTTGAGCACAACAACTCCCGGCTGCAACATATTCAGCTTCTGCAGTGGATAATGCAACCGAGTTTTGTTTCTTACTAAACCATGAGATAAGGTTTTCTCCTAGAAATTGACACGACCCGCTGGTACTTTTTCTATCAAGCTTACATCCAGCGAAGTCTGAATCTGTGTACCCTATTAAGTTTAGGCTAGATTCTTTAGAGTACCATAGCCCTATGTTCTTAGTTCCTATTAAGTATTTAAAAATTCTCTTAACTGCAACTAGATGTGATTCTTTAGGATTAGCCTGATATCTAGCACACATGCACACACTAAACATAATATCAGGTCTACTTGCAGTAAGATACAGTAAAGATCCTATCATACCTCTATAAAGTTTTTGATCTACAGATTTACCTGATTCATCTTGGTCTAACTTGCATGATGAGCTCATGGGGGTGCTGATTGACTTGTTTCCCTCCATGTCAAACTTCTCGAGCATCTCCTTGATATATTTGGCTTGATTGATGAAGATGCCTCCTTCAGACTGTTTGATTTGAAGCCCGAGAAAGTAGTTCAGCTCTTCCATCATGCTCATCTCAAACTCACTCTGCATCAAATCAGCAAATTCCTCGCAGAGGCGATTGTTAGTAGCACCGAAAATGATATCATCAACATAAATCTGTACTAATAACATATCCTTATTTTGCTTTTTCAGAAATAGTGTTGTATCTATATTTCCCCTAGAGAATTCATGTTCTAATAGGAATTTGCTAAGCCTCTCATACCATGCTCTAGGTGCTTGTTTTAAACCATAAAGTGCTTTATTTAGCTTATATACATGATTGGGGTATTGATGATTTTCAAAACCAGGAGGTTGTTCTACATATACCTCCTCATTAATATACCCATTTAAAAATGCACTTTTTACATCGATTTGAAATAGTTTGAAGTCCTTAGAGCATGCATATGCTAATAGTAGTCTAATCGCCTCAAGTCTAGCTACGGGAGCAAAGGTTTCATCAAAATCTATACCTTCTTCTTGATTATACCCCTTTGCTACTAGTCTAGCCTTATTCCTTATAACAATTCCATTTTCATCAAGTTTATTTTTATAAATCCATTTAGTACCAATAATTGGATATTCAGAAGGTCTCTCTACTAGATTCCACACTTTGTTTCTAGTAAATTGGTTTAGTTCTTCTTGCATTGCATTTATCCAATTTACATCATTTTCGGCTTCTTCTATATGTTTGGGCTCAAAGTGTGAAACAAAAGCTAGATGGTTATTCAAATTCCTAAGGGATGCTCTAGTCCTAACGGGTTGAGATGGATCATCTAGAATTAGTTCCTTAGGATGCCCATGAGCATACCTCCAAGCTTTAGTTAGCCCATGATCCATAATAGCCTCTTGGCTTGATGATTCTCCTTCAATCAACTTTTGATTATCATCTTGTAATCCCATCTCATCTATCTTTTCTTCAAGTATTTCCATATCATCATCAAAATTAACCTTCTTACTAGACGAGATGTCACTAGAGTCATCAAAAACAACATGTATAGATTCTTCTATAACTAAGGTTCTTTTATTAAAGACTCTATAGGCTTTACTAGTTGTAGAATAACCTAAGAATATTCCTTCATCAGATTTAGGGTCAAATTTCTCTAGATTATCTTTCCCATTATTATGCACAAAACACCTACATCCAAAAACATGAAAATAATTAACCTTTGGTTTTCTGTTTTTCCACAGTTCATAAGGTGTTTTCTTTATAATGGGTCTCAATAGAACTCTATTTAGTATGTGACAAGAGGTATTAATGGCTTCTCCCCAAAAGTACTTAGGGAGGTTACTTTCACATAACATAGTTCTAGCCATTTTCTCTAGTGTTCTATTCTTTCTTTCCACCACTCCATTTTGTTGTGGTGTTCTAGGTGCTGAGAAATTATGGGTTATCCCCTTCTTACTACAAAATTCATTAAATGACTGATTTTCGAATTCGGTACCATGGTCACTTCTAATGGCTATGACTGAAGACTCTCTAGCATTTGTTACTTCCTTATGGAACTTCTTAAACATAGAAAATGCTTGATCCTTATGCACTAGGAACATGACCCATGTGTACCTAGAGTAATCATCTACTATAACTAGACCATATTTATTTCCACCTAGGCTTGTTGTTCTAGTTGGACCAAATAGGTCCATGTGTAATAATTCTAGAGGCCTAGAGGTAGAGACACATTTTATGGATTTAAAAGAGTTCCTAGATTGTTTGCCAAATTGACATGCTTCACATATTTTGTTCTTTTCAAATTTTAATTTTGGCAAACCTATCACGGAGTCTCTTTTAACTAGTTTAGTTATTGTGTCCATGCTTGCATGACCTAACTTACGGTGCCATAACCAACTAGCATCATTATCTTTAGTTACATTTACAACTAGACATTGGTTATGTTTTGCAAGATCTTCTAGGTCTACAACATATACATTTCCACGTCTAATCCCTTTAAAAACTAAACTATTATCATTAGGATTTGCTATAATGCATAGTGATGGTTTAAACATAACATCATATCCTTTATCACATAATTGACTAATGCTTAACAAGTTATGCTTAAGACCATCAACATATCTAACATTATCAATAAAAGTAGAAGGGGTGATTTGAACTTTACCAATACCAATGATGTGACCTTGGTTGTTGTCTCCAAAAGTCACAGCACCTCCCTTCTTAGCTTCAAGGGTGAAAAATTGATCTTTGTCACCCGTCATGTGCCTTGAGCAGCCACTATCCAAGTACCAGCAGTTTTTGTTGACCTTGGCTGCAAGACACTCCTACACAAGCAAATCATGTCATCTTAGGTACCCAAGTTTTCTTGGGTCCTTCATGGTTAGTCAAGTTGGTTCCTTTTGGAACCCATACCCTTTTAATTTTCTTTTTTGTTTTATTTTTCCTAAAATTACACACATTTGCTTTATGACCTATAGTACCACAGCAAAAGCAAGTTATTTTCTTAGTTTTAGTTTCTCCAGCTTTAACAAAGAAGTTACTAAGAAGTTTTTGTTTATTTCTTGGTTTATACCCTAAACCCGCTTTATTAAATACGGCTCGTTGACTATTAAGTATCATGTTTAATTTTTCAGAACTATATGTAAATTTTTCAACTAAGGGTTTGTATTTGTTAAGTTCTTTAGTTAGAGTTTGATTTTCTGCTTTTAGGTCATTAAGTTCTTTTGTGAGATCCTTATTTAAGATTTGTTTATGATTTTTAAGTTCTGAAAGTTCCTTAGTTAGTTTTTCATTATCTTTAGTTAAGGTACTATTCTTTTGAGTTAAAAGTTGGTTGCTTGTCTTAAGTTCTATATTTTCTTTGATGATTAAATCCTTATCCTTAACTAATTTATCGTATTTATGTAGGTATGATTGATTAGCTATTTTTAGTTCTTTATTCTTAAGATTTATGGCCTTATATTCTACCATTAATTCATTAAATGCATCATAAAGTTCATCAAAAGAAAAATCAAGATGCGTATCGGAAGTTACCTCGTTTTCGTTGGCCATGAAGCAGAAATTGGCCTTCTCTTCTTGTTCATCATCTGATGAGGAGGATGATGAGTCGGAGTCGGATAGTGTAGTGACAAGAGCCTTCTTCTTCTTGTACTTACTCCCCTTCTTCAGTAAGGGGCACTCTGCTCTTATGTGACCCGGCTTCTTGCACTCGTAACACCCAATCCCCTCATTTTCCCTTTCCTTACCTTTGTCCTTGCGGTAGGAATTTGAGGGGCCTCTCCTTTGATGATACGCCTTCTTGTGGTTGATAAATTTCTTGAACTTGCGCACAAGAAGTGCCTCACCATCATCTTCCTCATCTTCTTCTTTTTCACTGCTGCTGCTGCAAGATAAGTCCTTGTTAGATGAAGTAGATTTTAGTGCTAATACCTTTTTCTTATGAGAGGACTCTTCCTCGTTGTGTTGCTTCATGGTTAGCTCGTGCGTCATCAAGGATCCAAGGAGTCCTCGAGTGGTAATTTGTTCAAGTCCTTGGCTTCTTGGATTGCCGTCACTTTAGCTTCCCAAGACCTTGGTAGACACCGAAGGATTTTTCTGACAAGCTCACTGTTAGTATAGTTCTTGCCAAGGCTTTTTAGGCCATTGACAATATCAGTAAACCTAGTGAACATGCATGTAATTGTTTCATTAGAATCCATTTTAAATAGTTCATATTTATGAACCAATATATTAATTTTGGATTCTTTAACTTGATTTGTGCCCTCATGGGTCACTTCAAGTCTATCCCAGATCTCTTTTGCAGAGTTGCAAGTAGAGACCCTATTAAATTCATTTCTATCTAAGGCACAATAAAGTACATTCATAACTTTAGAATTAAGTTGTGCCTTCCTCATGTCATGTTCATCCCAATCCTTTTCTAGTTTGGGTACCTTGACACCCTCTACATATATGGATGGGATGTATGGGCCATTTACTACAATGGTCCACATCTCATAGTCTTGGGCTTGGATGAATATTCTCATCCTAGCCTTCCAGTATGAGTAGTCGGATCCATTAAAGAAAGGGGGTCTTTGGGTGGACTGACCCTCAATGTGGGAAGATCCAAATGGGGTTGTCATTTTGATCGTTTAACTCTTGGGTGGAAGAGTTTTAGGTTCTGATACCACTTGTTGCCCAGATAGACAACCCAAGAGGGGGGGGTGAATTGGGTTTTAAAATAATTTGAATAATTAAAACGATGTGGTTGATTAATTAAAAACTATTGCAAGTTATTTAATTAATGCTAAGTGCTGTGAGTGATGTGAGGGGAAGAAGAAGAGAGACAATCCAACACAAACACAAGATTTTATAGTGGTTCGGAGCTAACCCTTGCTCCTACGTCCACTCCCCAAGTCTCACTTGGGAATTCACTATAACCCCCTTAGATTACAGCCGGTTGTTTTCCAAGCTCACAACCAAACTTGTTGTTTTACGAGCTCACAACGAACTCGGTCGGTTTTTCCAGGCTCACCGACTAGAACCGCCCCGATTGTTTTCCCGGGATCACAATCAAACCCTTACACACGTTGGTTTTAACTCGGCTCACCAACCAACCACAATCCCCTTGATTCAATCCCCGATTGAACCAAGTAAATACAAGTTGTAGAAAGAAAACAGAAAATGAGCTTCTCAAAAAGCAGATGAAAACAATATGAACAATAAATGAAGTTAAGAAGCCTCAAACGCTTTTAGATTGGAGATGAGGAATGGCTTCTTAAACTTCTGGTCTCCTCTAGAAAGAGTAGTCGACTTGAATGCAGGAGAAGGAGGCTTTAATTGCTGGGAAGATGTAGTTGGAAGTAGTAAATGCAGATCTTCCTCTTTTTCGTTGAAGAGCACGTTGCAGAGCTTGAATGCTTGATTAGTTGGAGTGGAATGGTTGTTCTCTGCCTTGCTACAGTCCTCTGTGGCTATTTAAGCCAACCCCCACGGAAACTAGCCGTTAGAGTGCTTTTTCTGTCCGTTCTGAACACTCTGCGCAGCCTGACAATATGACCGTTGGTGGGTTGGAGTCGACTCGCGCGATCAGGAGTCGACTCGGTTGTAGCGGGAGTCGACTCAAGCTTTTCCGGAGTTGACTCGGCAACTGTTCCAAATTTGAATTAAAGTTGCCTTCACGACTGGGAGTCGACTCGTCTTGACCTGGAGTCGACTCGTCAACTTCTGGAGCTGACTTGGCAATTTTGGAGTCGGCTCATCCACTGAAGTCCGTGGATCCAATTTTGAATTTTGTCCACTCGAGTCGACTCGACTGTCCTGGGAGTCGACTCGAATCTCAGAGCCCGAACTCCCGATCCTCTGTCTTTTGGCTCGTCCAGTCTTGGAGTCGACTCGAACTTCCTTGGAGTCGACTCGGCTCTCAGTTTCCGAAAGATGGTCTTCTGCCTTTTGACGTGAAGCTGTCTTGGAGTCGACTCGAGCTGTCTGGGAGTCGACTCGAATCTCAGAGGCAGTAACTTGGTTTTCTGTCTGTTGATGATCGCGGAGTCTCGGAGTCGACTCGCGTACTGCGGGAGTCGACTCGCGTACTGCGGGAGTCGACTCGAATCTCAGAGTCCCAAAAATGCTCTCTGACTTTTTCTTTGTGTTTCGCTGAGAGTCGACTCATGCTTTCTTTGGAGTCGACTTGCCACTTATCGGAGTCGACTCGCGTTCTACTGGAGTCGACTCGAATCTCAGACCCGAAAACTGTTCTCTGACTTTTCTGCCTGTGACTGCTTGGAGTCGACTCTTACTTCCTTGGAGTCGACTCGGTGAACATCGGAGTCGACTCGCGCACTTCGGGAGTCGACTCGCTGACAGGTTCTGAGTTGAAGCTTTCTGTCCTTCTGTCTGTTCTCAGTCGGAGTCGACTCGTACTTATCTGGAGTCGACTCGAGCTCGTGCCAGTGAACTTGATACGCTTGGAGTCGACTCGTGATACTCGGTAGTCGACTCGAGTCTCAGACATTGGTTCAAACAGACTCCTTAACTTATCCAAAAATTATGAACCAAGTCTTGGGACACTTAGACAGGATTTTCACTGAAACACTCAATTGAATTCATTAGTAATCAAAAGATATACTCAAATGCTTTGAGCTCATCAAAATCAAATGGGGTTTTAATCAATCACTCCACACAAAGGTTCCGGACGGATCAGATTTAAGCGATTTGATCAATAAATCATGGGCACAGACACGATCAGAGCCAAAATTGTCCAAAGGGATTCAGTATCAGTGGGTTTTAAAGAACTCTATGGGCTCGTTTGGTTCGCGGAAAAAGAAGGGAGGAAAGTGTAGTCAACGGAAAAGTAATGAGATGCCTCTTGTTTGGTTGGAGTTTTCAAAGGAGAGAGACGGGACAGTTGTATTCCCATGGGAATATGATTTCCACATTTCATGGGAAAGTCTTTCCTGTGAGAAATATGGAAAAGTTACTTTCCCATGAGGCAGAAATCACTCTATTTTTATTTTTTTTCAAAAAGACCCTTCAGCATTAAAGAAGCATTAAAGACCTAATTTTTATTAAGGGTATAATAGGAATTATACATAACTTTCCCAGAAAAGTGAATAGTTAACTAAACATAAGCACTTTGAAAATCTGTCACTTTTCCATGGTCATCCAAATATGTCAAAAGTACTTTTCTAGACATTCTCTTCCTAGGAATCTGCTTCTCATGAATCATATTCCTAGGAAGAAAAATGCTTTCCGCGAACCAAACGAGCCCTATAAGGCTAGAGCAAACGATCCAGTAGGCTGTCCGAGCACCAAGGCGATTCAGAACTTCATTGTAGAGGTCAACCCAGGTTCATAAAACAGGAAGATGGGACTTGATACTTGGATCTATGGGTCTTCATAGAAAGAGAAAGAGGGAGAACAGAAAGAAACTAAAAAGAAAGAGGAAAGAGAGGTTGGGATCGTCAAGGGTCATGTTAGGGGACTTGGTAGGCAGCTAGAGATGGTGAACAACCGACAACCAAAGTGGACCAGATCAAGTTTGGTGAGTCTTCTAAATATTGGTAGTAGCCAAACTAGTCTACATCGAGTCCGGTGATCCTTCTAGATTAGATCTTTCCTTGTTTAGAGGATTTAGCTAATGCTAAATCAGAACTAAAGATGAAAAAATGCTTGTTTTTCTGCCTTACGGCTGAACTACTTGGTTTTGCTCAAACATAGAGTTATTAGTGCTTGTATTGAAGGTGTAGCTAATCGAGACACGATCTAAGTTAGGCTATCTTCTTCTTTAGTTGTGCGAGACATTCCATCATCTCATCATTCGTCGAGGTAGAAGTAGCATCCATAGTTGCCTTTGTCCTTCAATATACTTCAAGCACGGATAACCCTTCTCCTAATTGCTTGTACTGCTCATGCATCTAGACTGTGTACTAAGGCTCCCATAGATGTAGAGGACTGAAGCTTTGATACCAACTTGATCTGATGAGATCAAGTTGAAATTCCTCCATATAAGAGCATAGCTCTGATACCAACTTGATTTGATCGGATCAAGTTGGAATTCCACCATGTATTAGCATGGCTCTGATACTAACTTGATCCGATCGGAGAGAAGAAAGATTTTTTTCAACCCGCTCAACTCGAATCTCTCAAAAGAAAACTAAAAGAAGATGGAGAAATCTCAAAAGTATGGCTTTAAGTCCCATGTCTTTCATTAATCCTTTCTACCTCTTAAACTGAGGTACATAGCCCCTATTTATAATATTAGTGAGATTCCCCTTTTCACAATTTGGGTTGAATTTTTCGACTAGTTTGAATAGAACTAGATACTCATAGTAGCCAAAGGATTCACTATCGAGTTTGGTGATCATTCTGAATACTCGTAGTAGCCAAACTTGTCCACATCGAGTCCAGTGATCCTCCTGAATTACAGGCCCCAAGCTCAAATTCTATATGGTCCTTTGGAGGCATCTTATCCCTTATAAAATTGGCTACAACTCCAGCCCAAAACACTCATGTTACTGGGCTAGAGCTTTGAGATGGAAAATCATTTTCTGTGAAAAAACTAAAAACTGCTTCAACTGATTGAATTGGGTAATTTCAGAATCTACTTAAAATCAACAAACCCATAGACTTAAGCTGGATTCATGCTCAATGAATAAGAATTTGAACTCTAAAGGGTTTACTTGGACCATGTTAGGATTGCTGCTGGTTTAGATTCAAGTCAGACTCAATATCTTTAAAACCAAAAGGAATTAAGACCTCATTAATGCCAATAGGAAGATTGTATAAACATTTTTGCCTTTAGATGAAGCATATTTTTTTTAAAAAAAATTGATATCAACCAATAAGAGAGCAGTACTGCACAGAATAGGATTGGAGACAACCCACCCCAAGCAGGCCCAATGGGCTGCTCATCCTAACCTTCGAGATGCAAATAGACTATGAACCCTACCTTGTTGTGGGCAAATTATATCTTGCACCGCATGCACCAATATAGCCATGCACCACACCGATCATTTCCGTATGATGAATGAGGCCTACGGAAATGAAACGACCCGATTGGCATGGTGCACAGCCATGGTGTATGATATAATTTCTCCTTGTCGTGTTAGTAGCTACTTGGGATATAACTTTTCTATCTCATTGTCTCTATGTGATGAAGCTGGATAAGGGTTGAGGGTTCCATGCTTCTCACACAATAAGCAAGAGCTATCTATTTTCATGCCTTCTGACATCATTTTCTTCGGCCCCCTGGCCGCTATCTATTTCTTAAATGGGTGACCATCTTTTTTTTCTTCTTTTTTTTTTTTTGCTAAAACAGATGTTTCATACAAGGCGAGTACGAATACACCCAGACGAATCTGCAAACAAAATATTCCGGAATGCACCGGGCAAGTCATCCTCACCAACCCATAGGGTGTCTCCCGAGTGGCTGGCAACATATGCCGCCACCCAGTCCGCGGCCCTGTTGGCCTTCCGATATATATGCATAGCCCGAAAGGTGATCCCCTCCCCCACCATCGACCCTATATCACGGAGCAAAGGATGCACTCCTCCTTCATCACCGTGAGGGCCCTGCTGGGCCCAGCTGATCACCGTGGATGAGTCGCCCTCCAGGAGGATAGAGCTCGCCCGAAGCACTTGTCGCGCATGTCGCAATCCCAGCCAAGCCGCTCGCAGCTCTGCCCCTAGGACCGAGGTATCGAAGATCTGACACCCCCCGCTGCCACCATGGTAGAGCTTGGTCCCCTGATAACAAAACCTGCCCCTCCTCTCCTGCCTCCATCTAGGACCGAACCATCAAAATTGACATTGAGAAAACTCGGGGGTGGGGGCTCCCAGGTGAAAAACACCGTGTGAGAAGCTGCCAAAGCAGCATGGAGGCTCCAGGTGTCCCGAGCTATCAAAGATCTATCATCCAACCCTACATGAAGGAGCTCTGCTGCCTGTGTCCGAGCCTGCTCCATCACAAACCGTAGGGACGGACGGAGCTCGCCAAAAACTCAGGCGTTCCTGGCCAGCCATACCTGGGACGCTGTGCAGGACGCTCGAATAGCCACAAAGCGCATCTGAGGGGATCTAGACCACCACCGAACCTCCTCCAAAAAGCAGTCCCTCCGGCTCCAGGCACTCTCCGGGATCCCAGACAGCCTCCAAGTCCACCTCGCCCAAACACACTGGAATAGTGCATGATCCACTGACTCATCCACCTCACAAGACAAGCACACAGAGGGGATGCTAACACCACGTCGGCTCAGTGCCCAGCTCGTCGGCAGACGATCCCAAGCTACCTTTTAGAGGAAAAGTGCAACCCTCTGGTGTAGCCCAAATCTCCAGACCCAGCCATAGCCCCTGCCCAGCTCTGACCCCTACTGGAAGATCCAAGAGACATCACCCACTCTAACTCTGGCTCTGCAAGTGGTGCTCCATACCCTGACATCTGGCCCTGCTGATCCCGGGACAGGAAGAGCCCGTACTCGCTCGGCTAAGTGCTCCCCAAATAACTGGCCCAATTTGTCCTATGGGTGACCTATCTTTGCAAGTGGCCGCGGTGCCACAAACAATTATACATATATATGACTATCTATTAATTATGATTCTGCGGTAAAGGCTTACGCATTCTCTACGACGAGGTTTATAGACATTCCGCAATGGCAGCAGCAGTGTCATGAGAAAATATATTATGGAACCAGATAGCCGAGAGGATACTTTACCTCCTGAAAACCGATGAAGTGGCGTCGCATTCGTCAACTGCCACAGGAATGTACACCGGGCAATTGAATTAAATTGAAGAATAACAGGAGGCGAGACTTGGATGGTGGTAGACCCTTGAGACCATGTATATTAAGCTAAACAACTTGCAACATGATACGTAGTATTCTGAGTTAGCTATATAAGAATCATATATAATTGGTGTTCTTAGCCTTTGTTTTCAGCATCAATTAATGTTGTTTCTCTCGGCCTTTCTATGTCGAGAGTTCTCGTAAAAAACCTGGCTGATGATTCTTGGAACCTTCAAGGCCAAGTTGAGAGGGGCTACTTGGTGGAATTTCATGGCAAAGTTCTTTCTTTGGATTGGATCTTTCAAAGAAGGTGTAAGAGCTAGGAAGTATGCACGGAGAATTGCATATATGTCCCTCATGGTGGTGATTACAGTTTGGAAAGGACCAAATCACTTCGTTTTGCTCAGCCATCAACCAAAATACTGCAGAATAGATGGGAAGTTGAGAGTCAAGTTTGGCTGAAGTTCTTTACTCAAGAAAGTTTTAAATTTTTTTCTACTTTTTTTTTTTAATTTTTTTTGCATGAATACCCTCCTAAATATCGAATTTTATATGGATATCCTCTCAAAATTAATATTTACATATATACCCTCGTAAACATTTATTTTGTTATTCTGCCTTTTTTATCTTTGTTTTTGCATATGTACCCATGCCATCTAACGTCGTTAAAAAATTAACGGTTTTAAATTAAAATGGCTAAAATATGTTTAATGAGTAGATGTGTAAATACAAATATTTATAAAGCGATCGCGATAAAAAAAATAATTTTAATTTTTTATTTTTAATTAAAATAAATATGGTTTTCATTAATGGTGTTAGAAAAAATGGTGTATTAAGATATGTATGCAAAAACAGTGTTTGATAAGAATATAGAAATAAATATAAATTTAAGAGAGTATTCATGCAAATTTGGACTTTAAGAAAAATATTTGTGCTAAGAAAAACTCTATTTTTTTTCTTCTTACCATACAGATAGTTTCAAAGTTCGTTCGTCCCCATTCTATTGTAGGATGGTCATGATCCGTCTCCATTCTAATTTAACATGACCCTAAAAGCTGGACTTTAGAACAAAAAGACAATGATTAATTCTTGCAAAAAAAAAATTGATGCTTGGACGACGCGTAAACCTGTGCCGTCCGGGCGTTGCCCTCTAAGCGTCGTGAAATTGACAAACCCTACGGTCCACTCCATCGACAAGGTAGCCTCGCTATTTTCATACCATCAAAAAAAAAAAAAAATTCATGTTAATTTACTGCAATCATTCAATAGTTATAATAAATATTGTATATTCTATGATTTTTATTGCTAAACTTTAATACTATAGTAAAGGCTATTTATAACGGCATTATAACATGTTGGGGAATGTAAGTCGCCCCAAAGCACGTGAGCACATCGACAGCACGTGACCTCAAAAGCGCCCGACCTCGGACGACCGACCTCGGACATCCTGCCAGGCGCCCAAGTTCAGATCTCTCGACCTCGGAAGTCCGACCTCGCCACTCACCTACCACGGCCACATCCTTCTGTAGTCCGATCAGAGACCATGCCCTGCCATCGCCCCTAGCATTTAATGCGCGTGGCCTCCGCAGACCTCTAGCTTACTCCACAATTATTGCGTATCTCCGGCTTACTCAACAATTATTGCGTATCTCCGGCTTACTCAACAATTAATGCGTATCTCCGGCTTACTCAACAATTAATTCGCGTGGCGCCTGTTATATACGGATCTTCAGTCCTCCACGACAAATCAGCTCGGCTGCATCCAGTCGATCCTGACAACCCCCTGATCCCGACCTCCTCTCCGACAGCAAGGCATTAATTTACTTGATCGTGTACCAATTCATGCGACGTGCTCAGCCGTACGGCAACTTCGTCCCATCACATCATAGGTAACCCAGCACCCTTCTATAAAAGGGGAGGAAAAAATCTCTGGGCAGGGTGTTGCCCAAGAAGACAACCCAAGAGAGGGGGGTGAATTGGATTTTAGGTAATAATTGCAAATTAAAACTTAATGAGTAACTAATTAAACTTTATTGCAAGTGGATTAATTAGTTTACTATATGCAGTGGATGAAGGGAATGGGAGAGACAATTAAACAATCACAAACATAAGAGATTTTATAGTGGTTCGGAGCTAACCCTTGCTCCTACGTCCACTCCCCGAGCTTCACTTGGGAGTTCACTATAATCCCTCGGATTACAGCCGGTTGTTTTACAAGCTCACAACCCAACTTGTTGTTTTACGAGATCACAACGAACTCGGTCGGTTTTCACAGGCTCACCAACTAGAACCACCCGATTGTTTTTCCGGGATCACAATCGAACCCTTACACGTTGGTTTTACCCTCGGCTCACCAACCAACCTTAACACCCTTAATTCAATCCCCTGATTGAATCAAGTAAGAAAAGCAGCTTGAAAAGAGTACAAGGATAGCTTCTTGAAAAGCAAATATAAACGATATGAATAAGGAAGAGTTAGAAGCCCTCAAACAGATTTTTGAATGTGAAGAAGGGGGCTTCTCAAACTCTGCAACTCCTCTTGAGTGTGCTGAAGATTTGTTGTCAGAAGGGGAGCCTTGAATGCGAGGAAGACGTTTGGAGGATAGACTTTTTAATGCACTTCTCCTTCTTTCACTTGTATTTACTCTTTTGAAGCTTTGGTAGGTGGAAATCTCTTTTGCTTTGAATGGAGTGTCTCTCTCTTTGTCTATTACTGTTCACTCTGGCTATTTAAGCAATCTCCATCGAAAACTAGCCGTTAGACACACTTTTAGAGCCGTTCTGCACAATCTGCAACTCCTGACACAGTGTCTGTTGGGATCGGAGTCGACTCGCTCGATCTAGAGTCGACTCGGCTATTGCTGGAGTCGACTCATGCTTTACTGGAGACGACTCGCCCACTGTTCAAAACTTGAAATAAGTGCTGTCCCGTTCTGGAGTCGACTCGGCCAAACCTGGAGTCGACTCGCCAATGTCCGGAGATGACTCTCCCTTCTGGAGACGACTCGTTTTTCAGGAATCCAAAGATCTTTCTTTCGGGTTTACTTCCTCGAGTCGACTCGAATTTTCTTGGAGTCGACGCGGCTCTCAGAGCCAGAAAAACTGGTCTTCTGTCACTCCACAAATGCTTTGAGCTCATCAAAATCAAATAGGGTTATAATCAATCACTCCACAATCTCCCCCTTTTTGATGATGACAAAACATTGAGTATTTGTAAAGTGAATTGCTCAACCAAAAGGAGATTTATAATAAAGTTTTGAAATGAATTCAAGTGTCTAGTCATTTAATTTATCCAAAATTAAAAGGTGTGAAACAGTAAATCCTGAAGTTAAAGCTCCCCCATTCATTTGGAATTATATAAGCCTTCATGTTATGCAATCAATTGTTTGGCTTATATGTGTTTAATGAATTTGTTTTCTTAAAATTTCAGATTCTCCCCCTCAACATATGCATTCAATTTTGTTTAGACTCTCTGAATTTTCTTTTAATGTCTTGAAGCTTTTGAGCTTAAATTTTTTATTTTAGAGGGAAAATCAGACAGTTTGTTCTTGAGTATGATTCAACTAATCTCCGAATATCCCTTGAATAGATTCTGGAGATTACTCCTTTGGGAGCCCCAATCAGAGAGATAATGAGCCTCGAGGTATCGAATCCACTAAGAACAAATTACTTTTTGCTTTAAGAATTTTCTTTTTAGTGATTTCCTTTACATTTCAATTCAATATATTTTCTCCCCCTTTTTGTCATCATAGCAAAAAGGCAGAAAAGCACAGAAAAGTATAAGCACTCAAGAATGCACAATTTTGAAGGAAATTTCTACTCATTGTATTAAATTCAAATTTGAGTACAAGTGTGAACACATATCAAAAGAAGTCCTCAAGGGACTGTACATCACAAAAACAGATACAAATACACTAATTCTTCTTTGTAGTGAAGGATGTGGCTCCCTTACTTAGTCTAGTGTGTTTGATGACCATGCTTAACCCCTCATTAATGTTCCCTAGTTGTTCAAGAATCTCCGAGGTGGTTCTAGACTGAGTCGAGGAAATGTTGTTCACACTCTCCTAGAGGGTGTCAAGCTTGAAGATCAGTGCATTGGCTAGCCGCTCTGCACCCTGACTTTGGTTGCCTAGCTCATGCTCATGCTGTCTCGCATCTTCCTCGTGTCGTCCTTGACGTCACTTATGTTCCAGTATTAAGCTTGAACTAGGCTTCGAATATTGAATATCTCCTCCTTCAGATTTGCATCCATCTTTGTCACGGCTGCTAAGGAGGGAACTAGCTCGGTGGAGGGAGCACTCTGAGAACCTCGGAGCTCCCTCAGTAGATAATCTCTCAGTTCCCTCACTATCTCCTGCCGCAACTCTCGGAGCTGCTCAGAAGATATCCGAACCTCCAGGGGCTGCTGCTGAGAAGGTGGGGCAGTGGAGGTGGAAGGCTCAGTATAGGTAGGAGCAGAGGTGGAGGGAAAAGTGGGAGGAGCTATGTTATGGTCCTGATCATGATCAGGACTGGGTGAGTGATGAGTGGTAGGGTCAGAAGGTGTAGATGTGGATGTGGATGATTTCCTAACCCAGACTCCCCCTACCTTGTGGAATCCCATCCGGTGAAAGGTCCCCTCACCCATGCGATCTGTAAAACGCAGTGAGCGAGAGGGTTCCCCCTCAGGGATAGGAACCTCTAACTGTCTAAATATCAGAGTGAATAACATAACGTAAGGGAGACTCAGCCTAGGTTTGTCTAGGGATTTACAAAGGTATTTGTAAATGAGTTTTGGAAAGTTGATGGGAGTGTCTTGGAGGAGGTAGAACATCAAGGCCAGGTCTCTCTCGAAAATGAAGTCAAACCTACCAGTCTTTGGAAAGAGAGTTCTAGAGATGATACTAAGGAGAAGCCGCATTTCAGCCGAAAGCTGATTTGCAAATACCTCCTCTATGGGGGATAGAGGTGGACTCCCTAAAATGGCCGTAAGGGCCTCTGTCCTATCGGAGGGGTGTGTGGGAACAATCCCCTCACTCGAGAGATGGAGGACTCGAGCAATGAAGTCCTCCGAGATGAAAATAGGGACACCCAAAATAGTTTCCTGGATACCCCCGCTAACCCGTGCGACAGTACCATAGAATTCCCTAACTAGCCCTGGATAGGTAGGGAGGTCAAGTGTCCAGAAAAACTCTAAACCCTGGGCCCTAAGATGATGCCCTAGGTTGAACCCTTCCCGGGAGAGGAAGTCAAAGTTGACTTGCCTCCCGGTAGAGACAACCTTCCCGGCACATGAGCGCGAGAGAACCGGCCTAGGCGGGGAAGGAACCGGAGGTGGTGGCCTCGCCGGTTCGTTCCGAGCCTTGGACCGTCGCTCGGCCCCACTCGCGGAGACGGGTCTCTTTCGGCTTGGGACAAGGACCTTCCTAGGCATTTTGACCTAAAGACGGGGAAGGACACGGAAAATAGGAGGAAAACTCGATGGAGAAGACCTAGAATGGATCGGAGACAAGTTCGGAGACGGCTCTAGGGTTTTGGAACAGTGTCGGCTGTGAATAGAAGTGAGGAATAAACGTTTCGATTAGGGTTAAAAATCGGATTTCCGACCTCGAGTCGACTCCGGTAAGTCGCAAGTCGACTCGACCGCGAGTCGACTCCCAAATATGCACGAGTCGACTCCCCCATGAGCCGACTCTAAAATGTATCCGAGTCGACTCGAACTCTGGCACACAACCAAAAATATTATTATTTTCGTGCCAAAAGAGAGAGTTATGGGCTTATCTAGGATTTAAGAACTGATTTGATGATCATAGATAAGAAATCCTATGTCCAACATAAACTAATCCTCAAAATCTATGAACTAGAGGAGAGTATCACTAGAATGGATCAATCACTCCTAATCCTTTTAAGTATGCAAAATCGATCTTCACTCAAAGGTTTTGTGAAGATATCAGCAAGTTGATCATCAGTACAAACAAATTGAAGTGTCACATCACCATTCAGTACATTATCTCTTATGAAGTGATGTCTTATCTCAATGTGTTTAGTTCTTGAATGCTGAATTGGATTTTTAGTTAGATTAATGGCACTTGTATTATCACAGTTAATGGAAATTTTATCTTGTTTAATGCCATAATCTTCAAGTTGTTGTTTAATCCACAAGATTTGAGCACAACAACTCCCGGCAGTAACATATTCGGCTTCAGCCGTAGATAATGCAACCGAGTTTTGTTTCTTGCTAAACCAAGAGATTAAGTTTTCTCCTAAGAATTGACATGACCTGCTGGTGCTTTTTCTATCAAGTTTGCAACCAGCGAAGTCTGAATCAGTGTACCCTATTAAGTTTATGCTCGAATCTTTAGAGTACCATAAATCTATGGTTTTTGTTCCTATTAGGTATTTAAAGATTTTCTTAACAGCAATTAAGTGTGATTCCTTAGGATTAGATTGATATCTAGCACACATACATACACTAAACATGATCTCAGGTCTACTTGCAGTAAGATATAATAAAGATCCTATCATTCCTCTATACATCTTTTGATCTACTGATTTACCTGATTCATCTTTGTCTAGTTTGCATGATGAACTCATGGGTGTGCTGATTGACTTGTTTCCTTCTATATCAAACTTCTTAAGCATCTCCTTGATGTATTTTGCTTGACAGATGAAGATGCCTTCTTTAGATTATTTGATTTGGAGCCCAAGAAAATAGTTCAGCTCTCCCATCATTCTCATTTCAAATTCACTCTGCATTAGGTCAGCAAATTCTTCGCAGAGGCGATTGTTAGTAGCACCGAAAATAATATCATCTACATAAATCTGAACTACTAACATATCTTTGTTTTTCTTCTTTAAAAACAGTGTAGTATCAACGTTCCCTCTAGAGAATTCATGGTCTAACAGAAATTTGCTGAGTCTTTCATACCATACTCTAGGAGCTTGTTTCAAACCATAAAGTGCTTTGTTTAGTTTATAAACATAATTGGGGTATTGATGATTTTCAAAACTAGGAGGTTGTTCTACATACACCTCCTCATTAATATACCAATTCAAAAAGGCACTTTTTACATCCATTTGAAATAATTTGAAATCTTTAGAGCATGCAAATGCTAGTAACAATCTAATTGCTTCAAGTCTAGCTACAGGAGTAAAAGTTTCATCAAAGTCTATACCTTCCTCTTGATTATAGCCCTTTGCTACTAGTCTAGCCTTGTTCCTAATCACGATTCCATTTTTATCAAGTTTATTTTTATATATCCATTTAGTTCCTATTATTGAGTATTTAGTGGGTCGTTCAACTAGGTTCCATACCTTGTTTCTAGTGAATTGGTTTAACTCTTCTTGCATTGCATTTATCCAATTTGCATCATTTTCAGCTTCTTCTATGTTTTTAGGTTCAAAGTGTGAGACAAATGCTAGATGATTATTTAAGTTCCTAAGAGATGCTCTAGTTCTAACAGGTTGAGAAGGTTGAGAAGGATCATCTAAAATTAATTCCTTAGGATGACCATGAGCATACCTCCAAGCTTTAGTCAGTCCATGATCAACAATTATCTCTTGACTTGTTGATGCTTCTCCAATTAGCTTTAGTTCATCTTCTTGTAATGTCATCTCATCAATCTTTTCTTCAAGAATTTCTGCATCATCATCAAGAGCTACTTTCTTGCTAGAAGAGATATCATTAGTATCATCAAAAACAATATGTATAGACTCTTCAATAACAAGGTTTCTTTTGTTAAATACTCTATAAGCTTTACTTGATGTAGAATATTCCAAAAAGATACCTTCATCAGATTTAGAATCAAATTTACCTAAGTTATCTTGCCATTATTATGAATGAAACACCTACAACCAAAAATATGAAAATACTTTACTTTGGGCTTTCTATTTCTCCAAAGTTCATAAGGTGTTTTCTTTATAATGGGTCTCAATAAAACTCTATTTAGTATATGACATGATGTATTAATGGCTTCTCCTCAAAAGTACTTAGGGAGGTTACTTTCACACAACATGGTTCTAGCCATTTTCTCTAGAGTTCTATTCTTTTTTTCTACAACTCCATTTTGTTGTGGTGTCCTAGGTGCAGAGAAATTATGAGTTATCCCTTTTTTACTACAAAATTCGTCAAATAGATTATTTTCAAATTCCGCTCCATGATCACTCCTAATAGCTATAACTGAAGCATTTCTTGAATTAGTAACTTCCTTATGAAATTTCTTAAATACTGAAAATGCTTCATCTTTATGAGCTAAGAACATGACCCATGTGTATCTAAAAAAATCATCTACAATGACAAGGCCATACTTGTTTCCACTAAGACTTGAGGTTCTAGTTGGTCCAAATAGATCGATGTGTAGTAGTTCAAGGGGTCTAGTAGTAGTGACACAGTTTATGAATTTAAAAGAGCTCCTAGATTGTTTGTCATATTGACATGCTTCACAAATTTTATTTTTCTCAAATTTTAGTTTGGGCAAACCTATTACAGAATCTTTTTTAACCAGTTTTGATATTGTATCCATACTTGTATGACCTAACTTACGGTGCCATAACCAACTTGCATTATTAACCTTAGTATCACTAGCTTCTAAGCAAGAGTTATTTTTGGCAAGATCTTCAAGATCTACTACGTACACATTTCCACGTCTTATTCCTTTGAATACTAAGCTATTGTCAATTAAGTTGGTTATGATGCATAGAGTTGGCTTAAACAGAACATCAAAACCCTTATCAAATAATTGACTTATGCTAAGTAAGTTATGCTTAAGACCATCTACAAATCGTACATTATCAACAAAGGTTGAGGAGGTGATTTGTAATTTACCTATACCAACGATGTGACCTTGGTTATTGTCTCCAAACGTCACAGCACCTCCCTTTTTTGGCTCTAGGGTGAAGAATTGCTCCTTGTCACCCGTCATGTGTCTTGAGCAGCCACTATCCAAGTACCAACAGTTTTTGTCGACTTTGGCTGCAAGACACTCCTACACAAAGAGATCATACAATTTTAGGTACCCAAGTTTTCTTGGATCCTTCAAGGTTAGTAAAGTTGGTTCCTTTTGGAACCCACCCCTTTTTAATTTTTCTTCCAGCTCCCATTTTCCTATGGTCACATACATTAGCTTTATGTCCTACTTTTCCACAGCAAAAATAGGTTATATTCTTAATTTTACTTTCCCCTGCTTTCACAAAAAAATTACTAAGGAGCTTTTGCTTATTCTTAGGTTTGTATCCTAAACCAGCTCTATTAAACACAGCTCGTTGATTATTAAGTATCATTTCCAATTTCTCAGAACTATATGTAAACTTTTCAACGAAAGATTTGTATTTTTCAAGTTCTTCTGTTAGCTTTTATTTTTCTGTTTTTAGTATGTTTAAGTCTTTTGTGAGATTATCTCTTATAGTTTGTTTATCATTTTTAAGTTCTGAAATTTTCTTGACTAGTTTTTCATTATCTTTAATTAAAGTATTAGTTTTTTTAATTAACATTTGGTTGCTTGTTTTAAGTTCTAAATTTTTTTTAATGATAAAATCCTTATCCTTAATTAATTTATCGTATTTATGGAGGTGAGATTGATTGGTTAGTTTTAGCTCTTTATTCTTAAGATTTATTGTCTTATATTCATCCATTAATTCATTAAACGCATCATACAATTCATCAAAGGTAAAATCTAAATGCGTTTCAGATGTTACCTCATTTTCATTCGCCATGAAGCAGAAGTTGGTCTTTTCCTCTTGTTCCTTATCCAATGATGATGATGATGAATCGGAGTCCGACAGAATGGAGATGAGGATTTTCTTTTTCTTATATTTGCTGCCCTTCTTAAGCAAGGGACAGTCAACTCTGAAATGTCCCGTCTTCTTGCATTCATAGTATCCGATTCCTTCATTTTTCCGTTCCTTACTTTTATCCTTGTTGTAGGAACTTGAGGGAACTCTCCTCTGATGAAAGGACTTCTTCCGGTTGATGAACTTTCTGAACTTTCGCACGAGAAGAGCCTCATCATCATCTCCCTCATTATCTTCTTCTTCGCTGCAGCTACTGCAAGATAAATCCTTGTTAGAAGAAGTAGATTTGAGGGCCATCACCTTTTTCTTATGAGAGGATTCTTCTTCGCTGTGTTGTTTCATTGTGAGCTCGTGCGTCATCAGGGATCCAAGAAACTCCTCAAGTGGAAGCTTGTTCAAGTCCTTGGCTTCTTGGAATGCCGTTACCTTGGCCTCCCATGACCTTAGCAAACATCGAAGAATTTTTCTGACAAGGTCACTGTTAGTATAATTTTTGCCAAGGCTTTTTAGGCCATTGACGATATCAGTAAATCTAGTAAACATGCAAGTGATAGTTTCATTGGATTCCATCTTAAATAGTTCATATTTATGAACTAGTATGTTTATTTTAGATTCTTTTACTTGATTCGTGCCCTCGTGGGTCATTTCAAGTCTATCCCATATCTCTTTTGCAGAATTGCATGTAGAGACTCTATTGAATTCATTACGGTCTAAGGCACAATAAAGCACATTCATTGCTTTGGCATTTAGTTGTGCCTTCCTAACATCATTGTCATCCCAATCTTTTTCAAATTTGGGTATAGTAACACCCTCTACAAAAATTGATGGGATGTATGGTCCATTAAGTATGGTAGTCCAAATCTCATAGTCTTGAGCTTGGATAAATATCCTCATCCTAGCCTTCCAATAGGAGTAGTTGGTTCCATTGAAGAATGGAGGTCTATGGGTGGACTGCCCCTCAATATTAGAAGATCCAAATGGGGTTGTCATTTTGATCTTTTACTCTTTTGGTAGAAGAGTTCCGGCTCTGATACCACTTGTTGCCCAAGAAGACAACCCAAGAGGGGGGGTGAATTGGGTTTTAAGTAATAATTGCAAATTAAAACTTAATGAGTAACTAATTAAACTTTCTTGCAAGTGGATTAATTAGTTTACTATATGCAGTGGATGAAGGGAATGGGAGAGACAATTAAACAATCACAAACACAAGAGATTTTATAGTGGTTCGGAGCTAACCCTTGCTCCTACGTCCACTTCCCGAGCTTCACTTGGGAGTTCACTATAATCTCTCGGATTACAGCAGGTTGTTTTACAAGCTCACAACCCAACTTGTTGTTTTACGAGATCACAACGAACTCGGTCGGTTTTCACAGGCTCACCGACTAGAACCACCTGATTGTTTTTCCGGGATCACAATCGAACCCTTACATGTTGGTTTTACCCTCGGCTCACCAACCAACCTTAACACCCTTGATTCAATCCCCTGATTGAATCAAGTAAGAAAAGCAGCTTGAAAAGAGTACAAAGATAGCTTCTTGAAAAGCAAATATAAACGATATGAATAAGGAAGAGTTAGAAGCCCTCAAACAGATTTTTGAATGTGAAGAAGGGGGCTTCTCAAACTCTGCAACTCCTCTTGAGTGTGCTGAAGATTTGCTGTCAGAAGGGGAGCCTTGAATGCGAGGAAGACGTTTGGAGGATAGACTTTTTAATGCACTTCTCCTTCTTTCACTTGTATTTACTCTTTTGAAGCTTTGGTAGGTGGAAATCTCTTTTGCTTTGAATGGAGTGTCTCCCTCTTTGTCTATTACTGTTCACTCTGGCTATTTAAGCAATCCCCATCGAAAACTAGCCGTTAGATACACTTTTAGAGCTGTTCTGCACAATCTGCAACTCCTGACACAGTGTCCGTTGGGATCGGAGTCGACTCGCTCGATCTGGAGTCGACTCGGCTGTTGCTGGAGTCGACTCATGCTTTACTGGAGACGACTCGCCCACTGTTCAAAATTTGAAATAAAGTGTTGTCCCGTTCTGGAGTCGACTCGGCCAAACCTGGAGTCGACTCGCCAATGTCCGGAGATGACTCTCCCTTCTGGAGACGACTCGTTTTTCAGGAATCCAAAGATCTTTCTTTCGGGTTTACTTCCTCGAGTCGACTCGGATTCTCTTGGAGTCGACTCGGCTCTCAGAGACAGAAAAACTGATCTTCTGTCTTTGGAGTTGAACTGCCTCGGAGTCGACTCGCACTTTGCTGGAGTCGACTCGGCTCTCAGACACCGAAAAACTAGTCTTCTATCTTTGGAGTTGAACTGCCTCGGAGTCGACTCGCACTTTGCTGGAGTCGACTCGGCTCTCAGACACCGAAAAACTGGTCTTCTGTCTTTGGAGTTGAACTGCCTCGGAGTCGACTCGCACTTTGCTGGAGTCGACTCGGCTCTCAGACACCGAAATTGGCTCTCTGACTTTTAGTCTTGCATTTCTCTGAGAGTCGACTCTTGCTTCTTTAGGAGTCGACTCGCCAACCGTCGGAGTCGACTCGAGTTCTTCTGGAGTCGACTCGGCTCTCAGAGTCCAAAACAACTTCTCTATCTTTCTGTCTGTTACTCCTTGGAGTCGACTCACACTTTGCTGGAGTCGACTCGGTAAGCATCGGAGTCGACTCGAATTCTTCAGGAGTCGACTCGGTGACAGGGTATGAGATTCATCTTTCTGTCCTGCTGTCTGTTCTCAGTCGGAGTCGACTCGCAATGTGCCGGAGTCGACTTGAGCCTATGCCAGAACGTCTGAAACACTTGGAGTCGACTCGAAATCTTCCAGAGTCGACTCGAGTTTCAGACTTTGGTTCAAACTGAGTTCCATACTTAGCCAAAATGTATTGAACCAAAGCTAGAGACAATTCAACATAAATTCATAAATATTTGGCTGAAACACGAGATTGAATTCATTAGTATAACATAAGATATACTCAAATGCTTTGAGCTCATCAAAATCAAATAGGGTTATAATCAATCACTCCACACAGGAACTCTCTCCCTTTGAATACACTTGCCCCCTCTGACTTAGGCATCGGAGGGCCGGCGCCGGAAACCCCGGCTACCGGCTTTTTGCAGGCCCCTCGCGGAGGACGCCGCTCGTCGACGGATCGCCGCTCGCCAGTTCTCGCCGGAGCTCCTCCTTTCCAGCGGACCGATCGCCCCCGGGTCCACTTTCCAGCAACATAACCAATTAAAAATTATTTCTTTCTTTAGATGATATAATTTTTTTTAAGAAAAAATTGCACCCAACCTGACTTTTAAAAAATTCCTTTTTCCATAAAATAATAAATGCATATAATTGCTACTTTTTTTTTTTGGAAAGCTTACTTGCCTCACCGCCTAAAAACCTAGGAGAAAGTTTTTACTTTATTTTTCTCTCTGTCTTTTTGCATTTCTAGAGCCTTCTACGTGGAGTACTTAATAGCACGAATCCTCGTCCATCCGCCTTCTTTAAAGCCCGAAAAGGGAGACGGAGTGAGTGAGAGAGAGAGAGCGAGAGAGAGCGATGGCGGAGGTGAGGGCGAACAAGAAGGTTGTGTTGAAGGACTTCATAACGGCGGGTTTCCCCAAGGAGAGCGACATGGAGGTCGTGACGACGGACACCGTCCGATTGAAGGTCCCCGAGGGATCGAAGGCGGTGCTGCTCAAGAACCTGTTCATCTCCTGCGACCCTTATATGCGGTCGCGTATGAGCAAGCACGAAGAGCCCTCCTACGTCCCCGACTTCGTCCCCGGCTCGGTATACCATATAAATATAATATATAATAAGACCCCTCTCTCTCACCCACTGTTTTTTTTCTTCTGCAATTTATTTCTCTTATGTTCTCTTATTTCTCTTTTTTTGGGGTTGAATTGGTGCTTATGTCATGATTAGGTAGAATGAGGCAGATTTATTTATATATTATATATTTAAAAAAAATTGATTGGATTTTTTTTAGTGGATGAGGCGGAAACAAGGTTCGAAGTCAGAACATCCAGTGATTTATCTCAAAAATTTAAGTTAATAAAATAAGATAAATTTATTTATATATTTTATATTTGTTTACATTAAGTAGTATCCGGACAATTTTATGGTACAGTTTTGCTTAAATTAGATGTGACGATTAAGATTATGGGGCTTCTCTTACGTTTACTACACGAACCGACTCATTCTGTTGTACAGTAGTTACGACTTTGGAGAAAAAGCACAATTAAATATGTTATTTGAGCGAGAAATGGCAAGAGAGGGCTGGGTAGAGAAGTTTATAGGGAAAAAAAAATCATGGAAAATGTTAGGAAAATGAGTGTAAATCATGATCACAAAACTACCGAGAATTTGATGGTTCTTTTCAGTCCTTCTTTGTTCTTGTGGATTTGTTTGCTACGTGTCGTCCTGGGGGAAGGGAGTGTGTGTATGTGTATGTGTATGTGTATGTGTATGTGTATGTGTGTGTGTTTTCCCTTCTGTAATAAAACGTATTTAAGCACGTCTTAGGTTGTTTTTTACGATCGTTTTAATTCATTGAGGAATGCTATGTTGCAGCCCAATGGTCGATCCGTCCGAAAGTTGGACTGCTTTGATCTGGATGCAGCAATACTTGTTTTGGTATAAAGTTTACTTGTATTTGGGAGGGAGAAATGTGTGTAGGGTTCAAAAGAGGCTGCAAAGCACATCCCTTTTCATCAGGATTGGTTAATGTCTAACAGTGCAGATTCTGTCATTCTATTGATTAGATGCCAGTTTTTGGCATTCAGTGGTTTGATAGAGCACTCAGGGAGTCATAAACTTGAGAAAGATAGGTTGTCATGTATCCAAGAGTGGGTTTCCTTTTCTTTTGGAGTTGCCATGTTGCACGTTTGATGGCAAAGCATGAGATGATCCGTTGAAAAATATTGGAAGAATATTGGAAGAATGAATGAGAGAGACAATAGGATCGATGGGAAACTATGGTGGAATGGTTAGGAAAATCATAGATATGAGGATAAAATAGCAAATCAAGAGAGGAAAAACATGTCAGTAGTAAATTTATGTGGAAGGAGATATATAATTTGAAAAGCAATGGTTAGAACTTCATCTTTATCATTGTAGAAATAATACATATGGATCCTACATTGTGTTAAAGAGTCATATTCTGTGTAATTCATGTTTGCTACATCATTAGAGCTCAAATAGTAGCTAGTATTTGTGAACTTGTTGAAGTAAAAGGCCATCCATTTCCCCAATCAAGCTAAAGCTGTTTCAGACAATATTACCATCATGGAACTTCTACTTATGTGGGCTTACCTTTTAAGGTTCCCTATTTCTCCATGTTCATCTTTTTTCTTCTTTCGTTGTACAGGTCATAACTGGGTATGGTGTGGGTAAAGTGGTGGATTCTAGCCATCCAGATTTCAAGATAGGTGACTTTGTGTGGGGCATGACTGGATGGGAAGAGTATAGCCTCATCACAGAAACAGCGATGCTTTTCAAGATCAGATACACTGATGTACCCCTTTCCTATTACACCGGCCTTCTTGGTAAGTTGTTTGTTCAGCAAAATGGATACAAATCTGGTATTCGCCATCCGAATATATTGAGAACATAACCATTAAAAAGTAGTCGTTCTTTGATATCGTTATATATTACTTTAAGGTTTTTCTGATTTGACAGTTGTATTACATGATTGTTTAACAACTGTGGTTGTAGATCTTGCAACAATGGCAAAATGATCCTGAAAATCATTAACATCTAACATGACATGCATGGAATATTAATGTTATTTTTTCTTTTTTTTGATTTCCTTTGTACTACCTATTACTGCTAATGGAAATGTTCAGGGATAAGTAAGGCCATGTGTGAATTATATCTGGATCAAGGATTGCCTGTTGAGGCAGATACCTGAAACCATGTTCGAAAAAAAAAAGTCAAACAAGTGAAGCTCAGTGTAAATTAGATCTATTTTTTCAATGATTATTTATCAGCTTTGTGCATCAAGCCAAGAGAGTCGACAAGTGTACTAAACCAGACCTAGATCGAGTAATTACTATGGTGAAGAAAAAGAATGTCACTGAACTTTGGTAGAATAGTTCTGTTCCTTAGTTTCCATGCTTCTCTTACAATTTGTCATATGGCTTCTGACATCACTATTTTCATATTCAGGCATGGCAGGGTTCACAGCTTATGTGGGATTTCATGAAATCTGCTCGCCAAAGAAAGGGGAATATGTCTTTGTGTCTGCTGCATCCGGTGCTGTTGGACAGCTTGTTGGGCAGCTTGCCAAATTAATGGGCTGTTACGTGGTTGGAAGTGCTGGCTCTGATGACAAGGTTTGTATGACTGTGGCTCGGGTTCTCAAGTTTTGGAAGAGGAATTGCTGAAACACATAAGAAATACCAAAAATTGAACAGGCATGAGGTTAGAACCTGGACATGAAGATTCATTTAAAATGGGCAAGGAAGGTTTCATGTATTGGATTCAGGTTACCCAAATTTTGTTTTTCAGAATACAGATAATGGGAGTGTTTCTGGGAGCACTTCACATCAAATGCCCCTAGATCCCTTTTCAGCTGCAATTTAATATGCAAGCAACCTCAAGGGGCTTAGATGTTGAAAAATGCTACAATTTTGTAGGTCCCTAATCCCTATTAGAAGAATGCACCATCGATAACCTGAAATGTTTCACGGTGGATGTTTTCTTTTTCTGTTTTCTTATGACTAACATGAGATCGAAGAGGTATAACGGATATAATTGTGGTTGCAGAGAAGAAAATTGTACGCATTCAGCTTTAGTGAAACCAAGCAACAGTCCTGAGAGATTTTGTGTTCTCGTATGCATATTACTCATGCCTCTTCTGTTTAAGCATCACTCAATTTCTTTTTTGGCACTATAGTCCTGAGAGAGATTTTGTGTTCTCATTGCATTTTACTTTTGCCTCTTCTGTTTAAGACTGCTCAACTTCCTTTTTGGCACTGTCTACTCAGGTTAACTTATTGAAGAACAAGTTTGGTTTTGATGAGGCTTTTAATTATAAGAAGGAGCCAGACTTGAGTGCAGCTTTAAAGAGGTTGGTTGCTTTTTCTTTTTTTAACTGACTTATTTTTTTTTCTATATCCCGAGAGAACTGATGGTTTATGAAACTAGCGTTCTGCATCCAGCCTTAAACTCTTAGTGATACATGGAATTACACAGACAAGTATGCGGCGTGGGTCTCGCCTGTGTATGATATGCATCTTAGCTTCAATTCCAACTGTCCTGATTTCTGAAAATCTCTGCAATGGAATTTGTGATGATCCGTGATTGGCGGGCGCTTTTATGTAGGATGTTTGCATAATGCAGGTCCATCCATGGTCTAGTTATTGTAGTTTGGAGAACATGGAGTTGCCTTCAAATTATTTGGACTGTCATATACCCTGGTTGTGGAGATTTCTTCTCTATATATTGAACCAAAGAGAATCTGTTGTTATAATAATATAAATAGTGGCAAGCTGGTATTAGATAGATAGCTCTCTCCCCTGAGTATAGTTTGTTCGGTCATTTAATTTTACAGTGTGAACCATATATGCTCCATTGAAGCAAGGTGAAGAAGGGCACCAACAATTTCTTTCTGACATCAATCTAACGAAGTCTTTCTTTTCAGGTTGTTCCCTGAAGGTATCGATATCTACTTCGAGAATGTTGGTGGTCCGATGCTGGACGCTGTTCTTATCAACATGAGGACCCATGGTCGGATTGCAGTGTGTGGAATGATTTCTCAATACAATCTTGAGAAACCTGAGGGTGTGCACAACTTATTCTACCTCGTCGCAAAGCGCATCAGAATGGAAGGGTTCCTGGTTTTGGATTTTTTGCATAAATATCATCAGTTTGAGGAGATCATTGCCCGGTATATAAAGGATGGGAAGATCACTTATGTGGAGGATAAAGCTGAAGGACTCGAGAATGCTCCAGCAGCACTGGTGGGGCTCTTTGCAGGCCGCAATGTTGGTAAACAGTTGGTTGTAGTTTCTCATGAATGAACAGCTGTGTGAGCATCAGACTACTTCTGTAAACCTTCCCAAAAAATAACCATCTGCTCTTGTCGAGTAGATTGTATTGTGCCTCTATGAAGGACTGAATTTTTACTTGCACAATTGCTATGATGTCATATTTTGTTTGAGAAGCTGTTTTTGAGGTTTTTCGTTTAGAAAGACATTTTTGGGGTAAATGTTGCTGCTCATTCTACTGGGTGTGAATTTGGCTGGATATTTGCAGGCTGGTCTGATCTTGTAACAACCCAAGATCTCACCCAAAGTGGCTAGCCGGAAGGAATTATTTGGATTTTTTGATCCCGTATAAGTACCCAAGATTAAGCCGGCTATAGGCCGAGCTTACTCTGATACCATTATAACAATTTCGGACCTCACCCAAAATAGCTAGCCGGAAGGTATTATTTGGGTTTCTTGATTTTGTATAAGTATTCAAGATCTACCCAATAAATAATCGATGTGGAACTAAACACACACTCACACGAATGCTCACAAGTCTAGTTTGTGATAATTATTCTTTTGAACGTGCTTTTATAAATAGTCCCATCTTCAATGAATGCCCCTTTTGATCCTTTTCGCGAAAAGTGCACCAACAAAAAGTACTGGTTAAAATCAGCATAAAATGCCATTGTTTCTCCTATGAAAGATCAGGGATTCTTTGGCTAAAAGTCAAGAGCTTACGGAAATCAACCTCTTATCGTGAAGATAGGAATTCATGGAGATTAAGCCGATGATGTAGATAAGAGCCACGTAAAACTCTCACACTTGGATGATGAATAACTGAAATGAGATATCCTCATTTAATACTCTTCTCATTGGTATTTGAGAACAATTTCACGAAGAGTTTTCTGATAGGCATCAATCAATACCAGTGATAATGAAACTAGGAGTCTAGCCAACCTTCTATATTGCAATCCCGGCTCCTTTCCCTGCATATATTTCGGTCTCCCTTGTGAGCGATCTTTGTGAACAGCAGTGGCTTCCTCTCAAATAAATGATTAAAAACAGGATGGGATTCTTCTCGAGCGGCGACCGCGGCCTTAGCCGTGGACCTCGGGACGGGGGGGAGCAGACGAGGCATGGGTTTCGCGGGGCAAAGGAGAAGGAGAAGGGGAGGGAGGAAAATGGGGAGTGGAGGGAGAGGAGGCGGCGATGAAGGGCGGCTTAGGATTTGGAGATTAGAGGGAGGGAGGAAGCGAGGAGGACGGACATTGTCAGGTCTTCTCCTCCAGCACCATCGCCTCTTCTTCCTCCTCCCCCCAGGTCGAGTACTTCTCCCGCACCTCCGTTCCCTTTCTCTCCTCTCACCTGCCTCCTCTTCCTCGGCCGCCAAATTCATATTGTAAATAAATTCATAAATAAATTCATAAATCATTCTTCTATCATTTAGATATTCATATTAAGATCAATTTATATTTTGGACATATATTTATAATCAACAGAGTATAATATTTTTTATGCTAACTTTATACTAGTTGGCAGCGCCTAGGACTGTCAACGGGCCGAACTGCTCGGGCTCGGCTCGGGCCCAGCTCGGTAAAAGCCTGATTCGAGCTTAACTCGTTAGTCAAACGAGCCCGAGCCCGAGCTCGGGCCCGAGCAGCTCGCGAGCCCAAACAAGCCCAAATGAGGGCTCAGTCCAATTAACAATTTAGTTGGGTCCCAATTAAACTTGGACTCAACCCAATTAAATTTTATTTGGCTTAATCAATTTAAATCCCAATTTGATTGAACCCAGTTGGATTTAAATCAGACCCAACCCGAGCTAATCCAAATCCATTAAATTTCTTCAAATCGAATTGGATTGGTTCGAGTTCGGACTCAGCCTGTTAACCCGAACCCAATCCGTTAACCCTTCCCTTCACCTCCTCTTTCTTTTTCTTTTTTTATCTTCTCCTTTCTTCTCGATTTCTTCAGAAGATTCCAGCACCAGCGACTCAGTGAGGCCCCTCCCCCTCTTTCTTCTCCGTTTCTCCCCCTCCCTTTTCCTCTCTATGCCGACTCCTCCGGACCTCCACCGGTGACACTGCGACAGAGGAGGGGATGAGAAGCCCTCCTCCACCGGCGAATCAGGGGAGGAACCGAGGAGCCCCTCGCACAGGAGGGTCGGGCCACGACCGTCGGCGCTCGCGGCTGTGCGCGCAACGCCCTCGGTAGTGCCTGCGGCCGACACCCGTGCCGGCGGTGCTCGCGGCCGAAGCCGGCGGCCGCCGCACGTGATGAGGTGAGTCGACTCTTCTCTCTCTTTTTTCTTTCTTTCTTTCCTTCTTTCTTCTCTTCTTCTTCTTTTCTTTCTTTCTTTCTTTCTTTCCTTCGTTCTTCTCTCCAACGACGAATCGAGCTCGGCTGCTCGTTCTTCTCTCCGATAGGGATGACGATGAACCGAGCTCGGTTGCTCATTCTTCTCTCCGACAGGAATGGGGATGGGGTGGGCTTGGGCTTGGGCTCGCGCTCGGGCTCGGGCAAACGAGCTTTACGAGTTCAAGCCCGAGCCAGACTATACCAAGCAAGCTTGAGCCCGAGCCCAATACAGGGCTCGGTACCGAGCTTGAGCCCGAGCATGAGCCTGAGAATTTGTGAAACGAACCGAGCCGAGCCTGCGGAGGCTCGGGCTCGGCTCGGCTCGTTAACAGCCCTAGCAGGGCCTGTGTTTCTACAGATAATAGTTTTGGGTGTCGATCTTCTCCAATTCTACGGGATATATGTACTTATTTCAGCTTTCGAAATATTTATTTTTTTTTCTTAAAACATACGCATAATTAAATGAAAAATTACTAAATTGCATGATCAAATTTATATTTCATAAATATGTTATTTTCATTAAAACCACTCGTAAAACGCTTTTCATGACAAAGCAAAATTTTCATAATATATGTTGATCTATAATTGTAAGAATAATATGATATCTTCACTAACAAACCATATGCATGAAAAATATGATAATTTGAAAATAATAAGGAGTGTAAAATTTACTTACCTCTTCCACCTTAAACCATCAAACTTTATTAGATTAATCTGTTAAACATATTTAAAATATTAAAGGCAAAATTAATTCCTATCACATGACTTAGTCTTAAAATAACAAGAGAAAAGGATGTTTGACCATGTGTGCGAAGGTTCCGGACGGATCAGATTTAAGCGATTTGATCAATAAATCATGGGCACAGACACGATCAGAGCCAAAATTGTTCAAAGGGATTCAGTATCAGTGGGTTTTAAAGAACTCCATGGGCTCGTTTGGTTCGCGAAAAAAGAAGGGGGAAAGTGTGGTCAACGAAAAAGTAATGAGATGCCTCTTGTTTGGTTGGAGTTTTCAAAGGAGAGAGACGGGACAGTTGTATTTCCATGAAAATATGATTCCCACATTTCATGGGAAAGTCTTTCCCATGAGAAATATGGAAAAGTTACTTTTCCATGAGGCGGAAATCACTCTATTTTTATTTTTTTCCAAAAAGATCTTTCAGCATTAAAGAAGCATTAAAGAGGCATTAAAGACCTAATTTTTATTAAGGGTATAATAGGAATTATACATAACTTTCTCAGAAAAGTGAATAGTCAACCAAACATAAATACTTTGAAAATCTGTCACTTTTCCATTGTCATCCAAACATGTCAAAAGTACTTTTCTAGACATTCTCTTTCTAGGAATCTGCTTCTCATGAATCATATTCCTTGGAAGAAAAATGCTTTCCGCGAACCAAACGAGCCCTATAAGGCTAGAGCAAACGATCCAGTAGGCTGTCCGAGCACCAAGGCGATTCAGAACTTCTTTGCAGAGGCCAACCCGGGTTCATAAAACAGGAAGATGGGACTTGATACTTGGATCTATGGGTCTTCATAGAAAGAGAAAGAGGGAGAGTAGAGAGAAACTAAAAAGAAAGAGGAAAGAGAGGTTGGGATCGTCAAGGGTCATGTTAGGGGACTTGGTAGGCAGCTAGAGATGGTGAACAACCGACGGCCAAAGTGGACCAGATCGAGTTTGGTGAGTCTTCTGAATATTGGTAGTAGCCAAACTAGTCTACATCGAGTCCGGTGATCCTTCTGAATTAGATCTTTCCTTGTTTAGAGGATTTAGCTAATGCTAAATCAGAACTAAAGATGAAAAAATACTTGTTTTTCTACCTGACGGCTGAACTACTTGGTTTTGCTCAAACATAGAGTTATTAGTGCTTGTATTGAAGGTGCAGCCAATCGAGACACGATCTAAGTTAGGCTATCTTCTTCTTTAGTTGTGCGAGACATTCCATCATCTCATCATTCGTCGAGGTAGAAGTAGCATCCATAGTCGCCTTTGTCCTTCAATATACTTCAAGCACGGATAACCCTTCTCCTAATTGCTTGTACTGCTCATGCATCTAGACTGTGTACTAAGGCTCCCATAGATGTAGAGGACTGAAGCTTTGATACCAACTTGATCTGATGAGATCAAGTTAAAATTCCTCCATATAAGAGCATAGCTCTGATACCAACTTGATTTGATCGGATCAAGTTGGAATTCCACCATGTATGAGCATGGCTCTGATACTAACTTGATCCGATCGGAGAGAAGAAAGATTTTTTTCAACCTGCTCAATTCGAATCTCTCAAAAGAAAACTAAAAGAAGATGGAGAAATCTCAAAAGTATGGCTTTAAGTCCCGTGTCTTTCATTAATCCTTTCTACCTCTTAAACTGAGGTATATAGCCCCTATTTATAATATTAGTGAGATTCCCCTTTTCACAATTTGGGTTGAATTTTTCGACTAGTTTGAATAGAACTAGATACTCATAGTAGCCAAAGTATTCTCTATCGAGTTTGGTGATCATTCTGAATACTCGTAGTAGCCAAACTTGTCCACATCGAGTCCAGTGATCCTCCTGAATTACAGGCCCCAAGCTCAAATTCTATATGGTCCTTTGGAGGCTTCTTATCCCCCATAAAATTGGCTACAACTCCAGCCCAAAACACTCATGTTACTGGGCTAGAGCTTTGAGATGGAAAATCATTTTCTGTGAAAAAAACTAAAAACTGCTTCAACTGATTGAATTGGGTAATTTCAGAATCTACTTAAATTCAACAAACCCATAGACTTAAGCTGGATTCATGCTCAATGAATAAGAATTTGAACTCTAAAGGGTTTACTTGGACCATGTTAGGATTGCTGCTGGTTCAGATTCAAGTCAGACTCAATATCTTTAAAACCAAAAGGAATTAAGACCTCATTAATGCCGATAGGAAGATTGTATAAACATTTTTGCCTTTAGACGAAGCATATTTTTTTTTAAAAAAATGATATCAACCAATAAGAGAGCAGTAATGCACAGAATAGGATTGGAGACAACCCACCCCAAGCAGGCCCAATGGGCTGCTCATCCTAACCTTCGAGATGCAAATAGACTACATACCCTACCTTGTGGGCAAATTATATCTTGCACCGCATGCACCAATATAGCCATGCACCACACCGATCATTTTCGTATGATGAATGAGGCCTACGGAAATGAAACGACCCGATTGGCATGGTGCACAGCCATGGTGTATGATATAATTTCTCCTTGTCGTGTAAGTAGCTACTTGGGATATAACTTTTCTATCTCATTGTCTCTATGTGATGAAGCTGGATAAGGGTTGAGGGTTCCATGCTTCTCACACAATAAGCAAGAGCTATCTATTGTCATGCCTTCTGACATCATTTTCTTCGGCCCCCCGGCCGCTATCTATTTCTTAAATGGGTGACCATCTTTTTTTTTTTTTTTGCTAAAACAGATGTTTCATACAAAGCGGGTACGAATACACCCAGACGAATCTGCAAACAAAATGTCCCGGAATGCACCAGGCAAGTCATCCTCACCAACCCATAGGGTGTCTCCCGAGTGGCTAGCAACATATGCCGCCACCCAGTCCGCGGCCCTGTTGGCCTCCCGATATATATGCATAACCCGAAAGGTGATCCCCTCCCCCACCATCGACCCTATATCACGGAGCAAAGGATGCACTCCTTCTCCATCACCGTGAGGGCCCTGCTGGGCCCAGCTGATCACCGTGGACAAGTTGCCCTCCAGGAGGATAGAGCTCGCCCGAAGCACTCGTCGCGCATGTCGCAATCTCAGCCAAGCCGCTCGCAGCTCTGCCCCTGGGACCGAGGTATCGAAGATCTGACAACCCCCGACTGCCACCATGGTAGAGCTCGGTCCCCTGATAACAAAACCTGCCCCTCCTCTCCTGCCTCCATCCAGGACCGAACCATCAAAATTGACCTTGAGGAAACTCAGGGGTGGGGGCTCCCAGGTGAAAAACACCGTGTGAGAAGCTGCCAAAGCAGCATGGGGGCCCCAGGTGTCCCGAGCTATCAAAGATCTATCATCCAACCCTACATGAAGGAGCTCTGCTGCCTGTGTCCGAGCCCGCTCCATCACAAACAGTGGGGACGGACGGAGCTCGCCAAAAACTCGGACGTTCCTGGCCAGCCATACCTGGTACACTGTGCAGGACGCTCAAATAGCCACAAAGCGCATCTGAGGGGATCTAGATCACCGCCGAACCTCCTCCAAAAAGCAGTCCCTCCGGCTCCAGGCACTCTCCGGGATCCCGGACAGCCTCCAAGTCCACCTCGCCCAAACACACTGGAATAGTGCATGATCCACTGACTCGTCCACCTCACAAGACAGGCACACAGAGGGGATGCTAACACCACGTCGGCTCAGTGCCCAGCTCGTCGGCAGACGGTCCCAAGCCACCTTCCAGAGGAAAAGTGCAACCCTCTGGTGTAGCCCAAATCTCCAGACCCAGCCACAGTCCCTGCCCAGCTCTGACCCCTGCTGGAGAACCCGAGAGACATCACCCACTCTAACTCTGGCTCTACAAGTGGTGCTCCATACCCTGACATCTGGCCCTGCTGATCCCGGGACAGGAAGAGCCTGTACTCGCTCGGCTAAGTGCTTCCCAAATAACTAGCCCAGTCTATCCTATGGGTGACCATCTTTGCAAGTGGCCGCAGTGCCACAAACAATTATATATATATATATATATATATATATATATGACTATCTATTATGATTCTGCGGTAAAGGCTTACGCATTCTCTACGACGAGGTTTATAGTCACATTCCGCAATGGCAGCAGCAGTGTCATGAGAAAATATATTATGGAACCAGATAGCCGAGAGGATACTTTACCTCCTGAAAACCGATGAAGTGGCGTCGCATTCGTCAAAGGGCCACAGGAATGTACACCGGGCAATTGAATTAAATTGAAGGATAACAGGAGGCGAGACTTGGATGGTGGTAGACTCCTGAGATCATGTATATTAACCTAAACAACTTGCAACATGATAATTAGTATTCTGAGTTAGCTTCATAAGAATCATATATAATTGGTGTTCTTAGCCTTTGTTTTCAGCATCAATTAATGTTGTTTCTCTCGGCCTTTCTATGTCGAGAGTTCTCGTAAAAAACCTGGCTGATGATTCTTGGAACCTTCAAGGCCAAGTTGAGAGGGGCTACTTGGTGGAATTTCATGGCAAAGTTCTTTCTTTTTTGATTGGATCTTTCAAAGAAGGTGTAAGAGCTAGGAAGTATGCACGGAGAATTGCATATATGTCCCTCATGGTGGTGATTACAGTTTGGAAAGGACCAAATCACTTCGTTTTGCTCAGCCATCAACCAAAATACTGCAGAATACATGGGAAGTTGAGAGTCAAGTTTGGCTGAAGTTCTTTACTCAAAAAAGTTTTAAATTTTTTTCTACTTTTTTTTAATTTTTTTTGCATGAATACCCTCCTAAATATCGAATTTTATATGGATATCCTCTCAAAATTAATATTTACATATATACCCTTATAAAACATTTATTTTGTTATTCTGCCTTTTTTATCTTTGTTTTTGCATATGTACCCATGCCATCGTCGTTAAAAAATTAACGGTTTTAAATTAAAATGGCTAAAATATGTTTAATGAGTAGATGTGTAAATACAAATATTTATAAAGCGATCTCGATAAAAAAAAATAATTTTAATTTTTTATTTTTAATTAAAATAAATATGGTTTTTATTAATGATGTTAGAAAAAATGGTGTATTAGAGATATTTATGCAAAAACAGTGTTTGATAAGAATATAGAAATAAATATAAATTTAAGAGAGTATTCATGCAAATTTGGACTTTAAGAAAAATATTTGTGCTAAGAAAAACTCTATTTTTTTTCTTCTTACCATACAGATAGTTTCAAAGTTCGTTCGTCCCCATTCTATTGTAGGGTGGTCATGATCCGTCTCCATTCTAATTTAACATGACGCTAAAAGCTGGACTTTAGACAAAAAAAGACAATGATTAATTCTTGCAAAAAAAATTGATGCTTGGACGACGCGTAAACCTGTGCCGTCCGGGCGTTGCCCTCTAAGCGTCGTGAGAATTGACAAACCCTACGGTCCACTCCATCGACAAGGTAGCCTCGCTATTTTCATACCATCAAAAAAAAAAAATTCATGTTAATTTACTGCAATCATTCAATAGTTATAATAAATATTGTATATTCTATGATTTTTATTGCTAAACTTTTAATTACTATAGTAAAGGCTATTTATAACGGCATTATAACCAATTAAAAATTATTTCTTTCTCTAGATGATATTATTTTTTTACGAAAAAATTGCACCCAACCTGACTTTTAAAAAATTTCTTTTTCCATAAAATAATAAACGCATATAATTGCTACTTTTATTTTTTTTTGGAAAGCTTACTTGCCTGAAACGCCTAAAAACCTGGGAGAAAGTTTGTACTTTATTTTTCCTCTCCGTCTTTTTGCATTTCTAGAGCCTTCTACGTGGAGTACTTAATAGCACGATCCTCGTCCATAGGCCTTCTCTAAAGGCCGAAAAGGGGGAGAGAGAGCGCGATGGCGGAGGTGAGGGCGAAGGCGAACAAGAAGGTTGTGTTGAAGGACTTCATAACGGCGGGTTTCCCCAAGGAGAGCGACATGGAGGTCGTGACGACGGACACCGTCCGATTGAAGGTCCCCGAGGGATCGAAGGCGGTGCTGCTCGAGAACCTGTACCTCTCCTGCGACCCTTATATGCGGTCGCGTATGAGCAAGCACGACGAGCCCTCCTACGTCCCCGACTTCGTCCCTGGCTCGGTATACCATATAAATATATGATATAATAAGAACCCTCTCTCTCACACACAGGTTTTTTTTTTTTTCCTACAACTTATTTCTTTTTTTTTTTGCTTGCTTGTATCATGATTAGATAGGATGTGACAGATGTATCTATATTTTTTATATTTTTTAAAAAAATTAGTCAGATTTTTTTATTGTTTTTAGTAGATGAGGCAGAGGCAAGGTTCGAACTCTAATATCATGTGAAAATTATTATTTATCTCAAAAACTTAAGTTGATAGTATAAAATAAATTTATTTATATATTTTATATTTTTTACATGAAGTAGTATCCGGACAACTTTGTGGTGCAGTTTTGCTTAAATTAGATGTAGCGATTAGGATTATGAGGCTTTGCTTACGATTACCACACGCACTGACTCGTTCTATTGTACAGTAGCTGAGAAAAAGCACAACTGAATATGTTATTTGAACAAGAAATGGAAAGAGAGCGCTGGGTAGAGAAGTTTATAGCAAGAAATGGGAAGAGAGCGCTGGGTAGAGAAGTTTATAGGAAAATGAGTGTGAATCATGATCACAAAACTACCGAGAATTTGATGGTTCTTTTCAGTCCTTCTTTGTTCTTGTGGATTTGTTTGCTACGTGTCGTCCTGGGGGAAGGGAGTGTGTGTATGTGTATGTGTGTGTGTTTTCCCTTCTGCAATAAAACGTATTTTAAGCACGTCTTTAGGTGTTCTTACGATCGTTTTAATTCATTGAGAAATGCTATGTTGTAGCCCAATGGTCGATCCGTCCGAAAGTTGGACTGCTTTGATCTGGATGCGGCAATACTTGTTTTGGTATAAAGTTTACCTGTATTTGGGAGTGAGAAATGTGTGTAGGGTTCAAAAGAGGCTGCAGAGCTGGAAGAAAGCAAGTAGTGTCCGCATCACTTTTCATCAGGATTGGTTAATGTCTAACAGTGCAGATTCTGTCATTCTATTGATTAGATGCCAGTTTTTGGCATTCAGTGGTTTGATAGAGCACTCAGGGAGTCATAAACTTGAGAAAGATAGGTTGTCATGTATCCAAGAGTGGGTTTCCTTTTCTTTTTGGAGTTGCCATGTTGCACGTTTGATGGCAAAGCATGAGATGATCCGTTGAAAAATATTGGAAGAATATTGGAAGAATGAATGAGAGAGACAATAGGATCGATGGGAAACTATGGTGGAATGGTTAGGAAAATCATAGATATAAGGCTAAAATAGCAAATCAAGAGAGGAAAAACATGTCAGTAGTAAATTTATGTGGAAGGAGATATATAATTTGAAAAGCAATGGTTAGAATTTCATCTTTATCATTGTAGAAATAATACATATGGATCCTACATTGCGTTAAAGAGTCATATTCTGTGTAATTCATGTTTGCTACATCATTAGAGCTCAAATAGTAGCTAGTATTTGTGAACTTGTTGAAGTAAAAGGCCATCCATTTCCCCAATCAAGCTAAAGCTGTTTCAGACAATATTACCATCATGGAACTTCTACTTATGCGGGCTTACCTTTTAAGGTTCCCTATTTCTCCATGTTCATCTTTTTTCTTCTTTCGTTGTACAGGTCATATCTGGGTATGGTGTGGGTAAAGTGGTGGATTCTAGCCATCCAGATTTCAAGATAGGGGACTTTGTGTGGGGCATGACTGGATGGGAAGAGTATAGCCTCATCACAGAAACAGAGATGCTTTTCAAGATCAGATACACTGATGTACCCCTTTCCTATTACACTGGCCTTCTTGGTAAGTTGTTTGTTCAGCAAAATGCCTACAAATCTGGTATTCGCCATCTGACTATGTTGAGTACATGGCCATTAAACAGCAGTCGTTCTTTGATATCGTTATATGTTTCTTTAAGGTCTGATTTGACAGTTGTATTACATGATTGTTTAACAACTGTGGTTGTAAATCTTGCAGCAATGGCAAAATGATACTGAAAATCATTAACATCTAACATGGCATGCGTGGAATATTAATGTTTTTTTTTTTTTTGATTTCCTTTGGTATTACCTATTACTGATAATGGAAATGTTCAGGGATAAGTAAGGCCATATGTGAATTGTATCATCTGGATCAAGGATTGCCTGTTGAGGCAGATACCTGAAACCATGTTCAGAAAAAAAAAAAGTCAAACAAGTGAAGCTCAGTGTAAATTAGATCTATTTTTCCAATGATTATTTATCAGCTTTGTGCATCAAGCCAAGAGAGTCGACAAGTGTACTAAACCAGACCTAGATCGAGTAATTACTATGGTGAAGAAAAAGAATGTCGCTGAACTTTGGTAGAATAGTTCTGTTCCTTAGTTTCCATGCTTCTCTTACAATTTGTTATATGGCTTCTGACATCACTATTTTCATATTCAGGCATGGCAGGGTTCACAGCTTATGCGGGATTTCATGAGATCTGCTCGCCAAAGAAAGGGGAATATGTCTTTGTGTCTGCTGCATCCGGTGCTGTTGGACAGCTTGTTGGGCAGCTTGCCAAATTAATGGGCTGTTACGTGGTTGGAAGTGCTGGCTCTGATGACAAGGTTTGTATGACTGTGGCTCGGGTTCTCAAGTTTTGGAAGAGGAATTGCTGAAACACATAAGAAATACCAAAAATTGAACAGGCATGAGGTTAGAACCTGGACATGAAGATGAGGTTAGAACCTGGACATGAAGATTCATTTAAAATGGGCAAGGAAGGTTTCATGTATTGGATTCAGGTTACCCAAATTTTGTTTTTCAGAATACAGATAATGGGAGTGTTTCTGGGAGCACTTCACATCAAATGCCCCTAGATCCCTTTTCAGCTGCAATTTAATATGCAAGCAACCTCAGGGGCTTAGATGTTGAAAAATGCTACAATTTTGTAGGTCCCTAATCCCTATTAGAAGAATGCACCATCGATAACCTGAAATGTTTCACGGTGGATGTTTTCTTTTTCTGTTTTCTTATGACTAACATGAGATCGAAGAGGTATAACGGATATAATTGTGGTTGCAGAGAAGAAAATTGTACGCATTCAGCTTTAGTGAAACCAAGCAACAGTCCTGAGAGATTTTGTGTTCTTATATGCATATTACTCATGCCTCTTCTGTTTAAGCATCACTCAATTTCTTTTTTGGCACTATGGTCCTGAGAGAGATTTTGTGTTCTCATTGCATTTTACTTATGCCTCTGCTGTTTAAGATTGCTCAACTTCCTTTTTGGCACTGTCTACTCAGGTCAACTTATTGAAGAACAAGTTTGGTTTTGATGAGGCTTTTAATTATAAGAAGGAGCCAGACTTGAGTGCAGCTTTAAAGAGGTTGGTTGCTTTTTCTTTTTTTTAACTGACTCTTTTTTTTCTATATCTCAAGGGAACTTATGGTTTTTGAAGCTAGTGTTCTACATCCAGCCTTAAACTCTTAGTGATACATGGAATTACATGACCCAGACAAGTATCTTGCATGGGTCTCGCCTGTGTATGTTGTGCATCTTAGCTTCAATTCCAACTGTCCTGATTTCTGAAAATCTTTGCAATGGAATTTGTGATGATCCGTGATCGGCAGGTGCTTTTATGTAGGATGTTTGCATAATGCAGGCCCATGATCTAGTTATTGTCGTTTGGAGAACATGGAGTTGCCTTCAAATTATTTGGACTGTCATATACCCAGGTTGTGGATATTTCTCTATATATTGGACCAAAGAGAATCTGTTGTTATAGTAATATAAATAGTGGTAAGCTGGTATTAGATAGATAGCTGTCCCCTGAGTATAGTTTGTTAGGTCATTTAATTTTACAGTGTGAAGAAGAGCAGTAGCAATTTCTTTCCAACAACAATCTAATGAAGTCTTTCTTTTCAGGTTGTTTCCCGAAGGTATCGACATCTACTTCGAGAATGTTGGTGGTCCGATGCTGGATGCTGTTCTTATCAACATGAGGACCCATGGTCGGATTGCGGTGTGTGGAATGATTTCTCAATACAACCTCGAGAAACCTGAGGGTGTGCACAACTTATTTTACCTCATCACAAAGCGCATCAGAATGGAAGGGTTCCTGGTTGGTGATTTTTTGCATAAATATCATCAGTTTGAGGAGATTATCGCCCAGTATATGAAGGATGGGAAGATCACTTATGTGGAGGATAAAGCTGAAGGACTTGAGAATGCTCCTGCAGCACTGGTGGGGCTCTTTGCAGGCCGCAATGTTGGTAAACAGTTGGTTGTAGTTTCTCATGAATGAACAATCATGTCAGCATCAGACTACTTCAATCTTTTGGTAAATAACCATTTGTTCCTTTTGAGTAGATTACATAATCATGTTGGTTGTAGTTTCTCATGAATGAACAATTATGTCAGCATCAGACCACTTCAATCTTTTGGAAAATAACCATCTGCTTCCTTCCAGTTGATCACATAATCATGTCCATAGAGCTCTTATGGTCATCTGTATCTATGGAAGTCTGAGGTTGTTTGTGCCTTAATAAAGGACTTTGAACTTCATATACTGAATTTGCATGATGACATGCATATTTTCTTTAGAGTTGCATATCTGGATTTTGGAGAATGCGTTTGGTTCAGGTTATTGTGGAGTCTATTAGTCTTGTGGAATTCTCAAAGTATAGAAGGGCTTGTATTATTCTCCACACTTCGAAGACAACCCATCTTTCATCAAGGGGTCTTTCAGTCTGGAGATTAAAAAATCTTGGGTGTGGTGTCATGGAGATAAACTTTTGTATAACCAAAAAGTAGTATGGTTCCAATCTTGAGCAATGTTTATTTAGCATTGCTCTTTTAAAAGGTGGTGGACTTTGATTGTTAGCTGTTGCTCGGGCGATACTGTCCGTGCTCGCCGGAGCAAACAGTTGATGACATTAGTCATTTAACTCCGTGTTCTTGCCGCCGCGCCGCCTCCCTGTGGATATTGATACGCGCAACCCGCTTGTCCACAAAATGCACTCCCTAATTCCCTCTCTTTTCTAATCCTTCGTTCATATCAGATATCAGTGTCTACCGAAAAAATGAGAGTAAATATAGTGTGAATCCCCCTTTTCTTGTTTTTTTTTTTCCTAACAACACTGACAAAGCCAGTAGTAAGGTAAGGTGGCTTTTAGGATCAGTTTCATTTTTTTATTTTAGAAATTTTATTTCTATTCTATTTTTAATTTTTTTTAAATAAAATATTTATTTTAAAATATAAATATTATGATGGTAGCTAAGATGATAGTGGTAGTTGAGATAGTAGAGACTAGAGTGGTGGTAGTGGACTAGCAATAGTCGTGATGAGGGTACCGATGATGTGGTGGCAACCATGATGATTGTGGTGGATGTGTGGTAGAGACAGTAACGACAACAACTATATGGCAGAAATAATAGAAGTGGCTACCATAGAACCATAGAGATGGATATCGATAGCGGTAGTAATGACGGCGGTAATGATGGCGGAGATGATGGCGATGGTGGCGGCCACGGCGATCAACGACTATGGTGGTGGCAATGATAGAGAGGATGTCGATAGTTATGATAAAAAATATAAGTTTTTTGTTTTTAGAAAATAGTAAAAAAATCTTATATTTTTTAAAAACTATGCAAATAGTTTTTCAAAAATAAAAAATAATAATAATAGAACCAAACATATTTTTTATCGTAATTTTTGTGATTTTATTTTTTAAAAGTAAAAATAAAAAAAATTAAAAGTGATTGCCTCAAGGTTTCTAATACGCGGGCAACTGAGTGAGAGAGGGGGGGGGGTTTATGAACTTTATAACAGGGTTGTGTAAGGAAAGCAACATGGAAGTTGTGATGATGGACACTGTTTTTGCCAAATTCGAACCGAGGTGGGAGCGCAGCTCAGTCGACCCTAAGGTCGGTTGGAGGTGAGCCAAGCAAGGCTGGTTGATGCGTCGGATGCTAGTCTCCTCCACTGTTGGCCTACAAAAAGTCTGCTTGTCGAAGAGTTTTCAGCATGGGATCCTCTAATACTTAAGTCAGAATAACGAGGCAACAGTATGAAAGAGAGGATTTCGATAGAGGGTGATTCTATGAGTAATATTTGCATATATATTGTATGTTGGGTACCTAAGGTTCCTGGGCTATCCCTCTATATAGGGGAGCTCACTTTGTCATTACGACCTGACGTGGCATGCAATGATGGCTAGGTAATGGTTGGAAGTATGGCTGCAGCATGGGAGCTAGTCTGCATGGGCGGTGGGCGGCGCTGGTAGGGCACAGGCCATGGTGCTGCCACAACTACGGACTGGTAGAGCTGTCGGTTGTTAGAACTGTCAATCCTTGTCAACATGTGTTGATTGTTCTCCTCGGCTGATGGCTCCTCCCAGTCGAAACTGAAGTCGCTCACATCAGTTGGTTGCCTACTCAACTGGAGCTGAAGTTGTTCTCTTCGGTTTATGTCCGAAGTTACTAAGGTAGATTTGGCTTAAGATCGAGGTGTCCAATATTTCTCCCATTGGATACCTTCTGATTCAAGGTTCCCAAGGGATCAACGACTGCGTTGGTCGAGAATCTTTACCTCTGCAGCATGCCCTATTTAGGGTCAAGAATGAGCAAGCATGAGCAGCTTAGCCTAAAATGGTGTGGAGCTCCATCTGAAATTGGGCTAGTTCGTAACTTGGATGGGTTAAGCTTCTTGGGCACATCGGGCCATTCCAAATATATATCAAACTTTTGACAAATTTGAAGTTTATAAAGTGAAATGCAAGAATTTTAGGATCCTTCTTTTAAGAATTAAATCAAAATTCAGAACAAAGAACACTCTCATTTCCTCTTTTCAATTACATTTATATTTCTAAGTATAAATCATTAATTTAAGTATAAAGCTTAATTGGGAGAATGCTTTCTAAAACACCTAATAGCCCTTAATTACGTAATAATAAAAAAATTACTCATATGTTTTTACTGATACATGTGCAAGATATATGCCTAAGATGCATGCATATACTATAAATAAATATTGTGCCAAGCCAGGCTGGGCTATTGGGCTTGTGAAACATTGGCCCAAGTGTGGCCCAATTCTAGATCAGGCTAAGATGTTGACAACGAAGCTCAGCCCATAGAAACTTTAACCCAAGCTACTTGCAGTACGGGTTGCATTTAGCAGGCCATGGGGCTGGCCCGGCCCAATGCACATTTCAGCTAGCTGGGTTGATAAAATCTGATGCAAGAGACTCGGAGTTGGACTTGATTGTCTTCTTTATTGATACAAGAGACTTTGTTCAATGCTATACTCTCTCCGACATATGGTAAGCTTGTCTTGTTCGGGTAGGTTTTTTTTTGTTTGGATAAAATTCTTGATTATTACAAATTATATTAGAGAAAATCTAGTCTATTTTCTATATGGACTAGAGAATAATGTAAGACGATCTATTTGGATTGATCATGAGCTGATCGTAGTGTGTGTGATCTATTGGCTATACACTAAATAAATCTTATGGAATAAAAATCATATAAGGCAGGTGCTATAGATATCATATAGGGCGGGACTCTTATTTTGCCATGTTTTCTCTCGTGCCCATCTTAAAGAGAAAACCCAAAAGTTGAATAAGAATAGAACTCTTCCTACTGACGGAGTTCGTTAATCTCATAACATAAAAAAAATGAAAAAAGGAAACTACACACGCCAAAAAAGATCGTCCATGAAGAAAGACCATCTGTATTTTTTTCTTGCCTATCCAGTTTCTCCATCTATCCTCTTTCTTATCAAAATGTCTATCCCTTCTGTGAAATTTTTCTTTTTCTTTCTAGTTTCTCGCCAAGTAAATTTCAAACAAATATGGTTTTCTTAACTTCATTTATCCCTACCTTTTTGACAATAGGAAAGTATAGTATACACTAAACTGATACATAGATATATTAAAATCTAATGAATAATTGACAGGACTTAGAAGTTAGAATATCCCTGGAATAACTTGCTATGCCGGAGGATAAGTAAACCGATGTACGCCAAAGTCAACGGGGCAGGCTCAGGATCAGGTTGGGCTTTTCCACGCAAAGTCTAAGCGCAATCCTGAAACAATCACAACTTCTCTTATCTGATGATTACATCTGAACCACCGAATTTACGGCTAACGTTACAGTGCACAACTAATAATATTGGGAATTTTGCAGTAATAAAACACTTTATTTTCACCTTTTCAGATTTTGGCTACTTTTTGAAAAAAAATAATTCAGTTTTGAAAATTTTGGGACATTGGCTTGGCCCATTTGATGCAAAATAATATGTGCGTGCACCTAGGATCTGGTGACATTTCATATCAAAAATATATGTGCTCATTTAAAGAATACATGCATTCACTATAAAGATAAAAAAAACATCGACTAAAAATCATCAACTATACTAGTTGTGCAAAAGGAAAAAAGAGGGAAAAAAAAGAGAAAAAAAAAGTGAAAAAAAGTGAAACTAGATAATCAAGCAGCCTCTACATTAAACCATTTGATTTCACATATTGTTATCGAGGCTTAGGGTATATGAAAAATAGAGTTACTTTACCTAAGAACCTCCCCTACCTAAACAAATAAGAACTAGACAAAAAAATAAAGAAAAATAGTACAAAATATCCACTTAATTATTGATTTTGTAAAAGAAATTACTTTTTGTTGCAAAAAGTTACATATTTAGAACATTTTGGATAATTTTGCCCTTGGGTATAAGATACGTTTACTAAATATCCCATATATATGTATTGAATATCCTAAGAGTGTATTAAATATCCTATGTACTTTTTATAAAAAAATTAATATTTTTTTGTAAAATCCATAAATAAATTTTTCTACACAAAAATTACAGGACTAGATTGAAGCTGGAAAAATAGAAATCATTGAGGTGGCAGCACGGTTGAAACGAGACTAAGATTTGCTTGGTAGAGTTACCATCTAGTCTGCCGGTATTGAGGTGGTGCTGGGATGACGTACTCATACGTAAAAGGGGCTGCTACATTGGTGGGCGCCCTTTTTTTCTAAAGCTGCTAAAAAAAAAAAAAGCTGGAAAAATAGAAATAAATGGAAACCAGCAGATTCCCAAATGGGATGATGCGAATTAGTCACGTTTTCTGAACAGCGAGGGCACACCGATCAAACGATCCGGATTAGATTCGGTACACACAATGGTTCCGATGGTCTTACACGAAGCCATCGGAAGGCCCTTTCTTCCCCTCCAAGACGCGAGCCCAGAAGACGGAGGCACGCTCCCTCCCTCTTATATGATGCCCATCGCTATTCCCGTTAGCTTCCCTCCTCTAATCTCCGTCTTCTCTTCTTGCTTCAAAACCCTAAATCTTCTACTTCTTCGCCGATCCATTCCGATCCCGGACGAGTCCGAGGATTCGAATCGTTGGAGCGTTCGAGGCTAAATTCGAGCACCTTGGTGATATTATTCTGCCGGAGAAGTTTGATCCGCCGAATCGAAGCCTTCTTCCAAGTAGAGCCGTCGGAAGGCGGCAAAGCTCTTTCGGTATGGTTTTTGCTGCTCGTTTCGATTCTATTTGACTGGAGTTTGCTGTTTTTTTCGTCTGTGTTGGATTTGGGCATCCATCGGAAAATGATTAATTTGAGCTCTGGCGCAACATTCGTATGTGATTGTTTTTTTTTTTTACTCTCTCTTCGGCTTGAAGTAGAATTCAAGCTAACCGATTCATGACAAAAGTTATATAAATTTATTAAAATATTTGGATCTTTGTTCCGATCGGTTAGAAGATTGCTCTGCTTTCTTCTATATTTCTGATTTTTTTTAAAAAGAGAGAATCTGAATGTTTAGTTGTTAATTTAAGTTTTTTAGTTGCCCCTTGGAAGTGATAAACCTTCTGATTTCGGAAAGTTAATGTTTGATAACTGGATGCATTTTGTTGGAATTTATGTATAAAATGTTTGTTCAGACACTAGCGAAAGAAGGAGGAGGAGGGGGGGGATTGGGAATTTTGTCACTTTTATAGGAAGTGATTACTGACTTTGTTAATGCGGGGACGAGAACAAGTGGGCTTGGTGCTGATTTGTGAAAAGAAAATCTGTTAGCTATAATCTAATCTATATATTATTAAATGCTTGTAATTTGTTGATCATTCTGTTGAAGAGAGCTAGTTGGTACAGGGGTTTTCTTGAGAAGATATGACCATAGCCTTTCCTTTTGGAAAGGGAAAAGAAATCAAGAATGGCTTCGAGGGCGATTGCCAGAGGGAAGAAGTACCTGCTGGAGCGCTTGAATGTACCTGCTCGTCCGTATTCTAGTTTTTCAAGTTTTGGACACGGCAGATTTGCACATGATGCAAATACAAGGATTATGCGTCCAGTCTCCGAGCAGAATTCCGACAATGCTGACTGTCAGAAGGAGCAGGAGGCAGTGGCAATAGCCAAAGAGGATTTGTTGCGCTTTTATGCAAAAGGGTTTCTTAAGCATCCACCAGGCGGAATTTTTGTTGCAAGTTTTGGATATGAGAGACAAGATTTCACTCTACCCTTGGGCATCAGATGGTTGTCGCAGTCTGTTCACACTGCATCCACGGCTACAGCTGCTCAACCGGAGATGGGCGGTGGGGAAGAGCAGAATGAAGATCAGAACCAAAAACAGATAAAAGAAGTATTGCCTGAGGAATGTGATCAGGCTGTGGAAGGCCTGAGCACAGCAAAAGCTAAAGCGAAAGCCAAGCAGATGCAAGAATCTCAGAAGACTACTCAATCAATCATGCACAAGTTCTGGGCAAGGATTCTGGGGATTGGTCCTGCTTTGAGAGCTATTGCCTCCATGAGCAGGTCTTGGCTCTTGTCTTTGAACTTTAGTTTAAGGCCTTTCTCAGTTCCTTTGCTGTTTCTGGCCTCTTTTCTTTCTAATTTTTCTATTGTTTGCTTTTCATTTTCTAAGGGAGGATTGGGCCATAAAGCTTCGACACTGGAAGGATGAGTTTGTGTCTACCTTGCAGCACTATTGGCTGGGTTTGAAACTACTGTGGGCAGATATCAGGATTTCATCAAGGTTGTTGTTGAAACTTGCTGGTGGAAAGAACCTCACCAGAAGAGAGAGGCAGCAGCTGACACGCACCACAGCTGATATCTTCAGGCTGGTTCCAGTTGCAGTTTTCATTATAGTTCCATTTATGGAGTTCTTGCTTCCAGTCTTCTTGAAATTATTCCCAAACATGTTGCCATCCACTTTTCAGGACAAGATGAAAGAACAGGTACCAGCTGCTGTTTATGCCATTGTGCTCTAGATATTGACTCATTAAAAGTTAAAATTCTTATACTCGAGTTTTAATATGATAGTCCAAAGGCTTATTCAGGACAATCTTGCTACTGAAGCTCTGTATCGTCTTCATAAGTTGGAGTGTCGTCTCACTGGTTCAATGCAGACAATGTCTGCCAAGGCCATTTCATTTGTTATTATTTTCTGTGTTATGTATATTTCTATGTAGTATGCTGTACAGTTTCCCTAGGAGGATGTTGGTCTTACTTCAGTCTTTTGACTTCTAACTCGTAGGAAGCATTGAAAAGGAAACTTCAAGCAAGAATAGAGTATGCAAAGTTTTTACAGGACACTGTGAAAGAAATGGCAAAGGAAATCCAAACCTCACGTAGTGGAGAAATTAAACAGACTGCAGAAGATTTAGATGAATTTTTGAACAAGGTAAATTGCCATTGGATTTAAACTTTTCTTTGATTAAATTGGCCAGCATGTGCTATGTTGTTACTTTGGTTTCTGATGTGATAATCATATGATCTGAGATGTTTGGTTTGCAATTAGGTCAGGACTGGTGCCCGTGTTTCCAATGATGAAATTTTAAGCTTTGCAAAATTATTCAATGATGAGCTGACTTTGGACAATATCAGCAGGTTGTTTAACAGCTAATTTCTGATCTATTCTCTTCATTTGTTTTCTCTGTATCTTATTACATCATTGGCATGTCATTGCGTGCAGGCCAAGGTTGGTTAATATGTGTAAATATATGGGGATCCCACCATTTGGAACAGATAATTATTTACGGTATATGCTTCGGAGAACGTTAGAAAAGTAAGTCCTATGGGTCATTCATGTCAAAGAACTCCCCCCCTCCTCGCCTCTTTTTTCTTTGCTCCCAAGCATTCAGTACTATATCTTTTATTCTCATTGTGTCGCCTCCAAACTTGATGAAAAATCTCATGTATCATAATTATAAATTTGACAAATCGGAAAAGGCTACATAAGGGCAGCACAATCTGTTATTTGCCTTATCTTATGTCAATAATTGGCTCTTACATGGATGGGTAATTGACTTGAGGGAAAAAAAGTAAGAGGGGGAAAAAAAAAAGCAAACATGTGGTATCCCACATCTGCATCCTGTTTCAGATTAATAATTGCTTGTCACAGATCAAGTAATTGCTTGTCCTGATCAGGAAAACAGAGATTGTAATTGCTGTACTTTTCATTTGGCAAAGCTAACTGACTTAATTGAATCTTTCAACAAGAGTTCATTAAAAATTTTTGTCTTATAAGCATTTCCTGCGTAATTGCTTGATTCTCATTTTGGAAATATGTGGCTGGCTTTATTATGATCTTCTTGTTTTAAGCATAAGTATGTAAGCTGTGCCTGAACCCACAATCTACATGTTGGATGGAGCTGTGAAATTGCATTGCGGGCTTGATGATACATTTACATTTTAATTTTTAAACAAAGCATTTTTACTATTTGAGTTAGACGAAGGTGTTGGAACATGTTGGAAATCAAATTATAGGTAACTTAATGTTCAAATTTCATTTCATAAAACCTAGAAAATTATGGGAGCACTGAGACCAGAATGTCTTGAAAATTCTTGGACATAGGATTATTACTTGTCCTTTGTCTTCTATATATTTGCATGCACATGCCCATATAAAGTATCCTAAAGGATTGAAAATTGTGTGTGTGGAGAAAGCAGTATCATCAGTAAAGTTGCTTAAAAAGACATAAAAAGGTTCATCAGGTGATGGAAGAAAGTGAAAGAAAAATTTATGCAGTGGAACTGTGGAAGAAAGAGGTTGTATCACTTACCTAAGAGGAGATTAATGGAAGGAATCGATTAATTAGATATGATGATGATTGGTAAAGAACTGAATGTTTGTTATGAAGGAAACAAAGCCTCTGACCGAAAAAATGGAAACAGAACCATTGTGATCAAGTTAAAAGAGGATAACGAGAAACTTCTTTTTAATTAAATTGCTGAGGGCAGATAATTGCACCTAGAGCTGGGAGTACTTGTCAGGTTATGGGAGACTGCACATGGTGGTCTGCAATGAAGTACGCAATGTCTATAGAATTCCTTGTGTTGGGTATTTTGTTGGCACCAAGGTTTGAATGTAATTATTCTCCAAGTGCTGTAAGGGGAGGCTAGAGAACTTGGAGCAACTTATAAATATGATGTAAAGCAATTGGTTTTGAGCATCCAATTTTCTTCATGCTTATTGGAGGTAATTGACCAGGGGACAGATTCAAGTCCTTGATTCTGACAAGTATATCCGCATTTTTGCTAATGATCCTGATTACAATATTGGCTCTAGTGCTGTTAGTGATTCAAATAGTTGAAATTTCTTGGCTTATAGAGGATAGATTGGATTACAAACTAGATGGAGAGTGATATATTTTCTTCTTAAATTTCACACTGAGAGGTACATGGCCAGTCAAGATGATTATATTGGTTAGTGATAGCATGTGATCAGGAATCGTATCTGGTAGACAACAAATAACTTTAAATGTTGGAAGAAAATGTTCAGGTAGATGAAGTGTACAATCAATCAGAGAAGCGATGCTGTAGAATTATCATGTAGGTGGGAGGAAACAAAAATTTGACAATGTGCTGAGTTAAAATGATTTGGAAATAGCAGGATTTGACAGTGAAAGGATGGCCAGTGTGGGTGGAGATCAGTTGATGCAAATGGTAGATGCAAGCCAACAACTAGAGAAAATGTCATTTTTGAAGATAATTGCAATATCCATGTTAGAATTTTATTATTATTTTGGAATGCAGTATTTGCATCACAATTGGATAAGAGATATGCATGCCATGCTGTTGGGGTGTTATCTAAATTGTGTTATCAAACCACCATAGGAGGTAGGTTTTTAAGAGAGAATTTATATTTTTCTAGCTGCTTTTGCTTAAATTTGGTGTTTTGTGAGTCTATGATATTATTAGGTATAACTAAGATGCCTCGTTTAAAGTTTTTTGAAGTGTTGGCACTTTTGAATGCTTGGACATGGCAGGGCGTGATAACATAGCTAGATACTCTACTTTTACCTGTACTATTGATGTGAGTGAAAAATGCCAACACTAGCACATTTTCATTTTTATTGGACATCTTGACACATTTGAAGTGACCTTAAATGCATCTAAGGAATAACTTAAACAACTTTTGAAATCATGGCGTTGTATTGCTTTGTTTGTTAGATAGCATCTTCTTTTCCTCTTCAGTTCTCTTTTCTAATAAGAATCAAAAGAAAGGCTTTTATATGTAATATGTATATATATGTATATATGTATATAGATATATTGCATGTATGTTTGCTTTTATGTGTGTTTAGATATATGGATGCATGTGGATTTATGTATATATATGAATATATGTATATGTGTGTATGTGTGTGTGTATACACGTATATGTGTTATGCAAGGTGTACCAACTGGCGACCAGTTTGGTGCGTGTTGTACCAACCTGATCTATATTGGAATAGGGTGAGGGAGAGAGGGATGGGAGAGAGAGGACTCACTTGACCACGAAAATTCTAGTGCCAACCTGAGGAGGATGAGCTTGAAGAGGCCGAGGTGATGATAAGGCCCTTGCCACAGATGGCCACATCATTGAAGTGGATGCTAAGGTTTTCCTCTGAAGAAAGGAGGACCAGAACTCGAAGCAAAGGTCGAAGGAGGATGAAGAGGAAGATTGGGAGAGAGGGAGAGAGAGAGAGAGGGGAGAGAGAATAGGGAGTCAGGGAGGGGGGAGAGGACTCACTTGGTCACAAAGATCCCGACGCCAACCCGAGGAGGATGAGCTCGAAGAGACCAAGCCGACAGATGAGGTCTTCGCTATGGACCAAAACCCGGAGCAGAGGTCAGAGGAGGCAAGAGAGGAAGATCAAGAGAGAGGGGAGAGGGAGGAGAGGGAAGGAGGGAGGGGGAGAGAGAGGACTCACCTAGCTATGAAGATCCTGGCACTTACTTGAGGAGGATAAGCTTGAATAGGTCAAGGCGACGGATGAGGCCCTCGCCATGGACAGTGGCGGTATAGGAGGGGGCGCTAGGGTTTTCTCAGAGAATGGAAGGTTAGAACTTGGTATATGGGCCAGAGGAGGCAGGAGAGGAAGATCGGGAGAGAGGGAGAGAGGAGAAATGGGAGAGGAGGATCAAAATAAGATTTTGCCATAATGGTGTATACCGCACTGTACCAGACATATTGTACCTTATTGGTACCAAACCGAGACTCCATATGGGGGAAGGAGACATATTGAGTCTTGGTATACTAAATTGACTCTCGTGTTGAGCATATCGATAGTGTACTAGCATAGTACCGATACAAGTTCCATTACTGAGACAATGAACCTTGATCGAAGATAGGGAGAGAGAGTGGGGAGGAGAGAGGCAAGAGAAATTCAGGAGAGATCGAGAGATGGCGAGAGGTTTCATACTGTTTCAACTTGCCAAACTGTCTCGATAATTGGCCAGTCTGATTGAATACACACCCTGAACCGCTTGGTTTGGAACGGTTCGGCGGTCCTTGTGTGTATTATGTATGCATGCGTATACATTGGTTATATTTATATATGCATGTGTATGAATGTATTTGTATATGTGTATGTACGTGTATATGTATATGTGTGGGAGTGTATGATGTGTCCACATATCTAGATTTTTGGAGGTGGTTGTGTCTGACATTTAAAGATAGTAGGACACTTCGACACTTGGTAGTTGGCACACCTGCCAAGTGTGCAGGTAAGTCTGGGTATAATTATGGAAAATAGGGAGGGCAACACTGCCAAGCTCATGTGGTGTTTCACCTTTTTTATTGTTAGCTGTTCAACTTTTCTTTTAGCTAAACTTCACCTGGTTTCAATTCCATATTCTGATGTCCGTTTTAGGATGCTTTTGAGCAGTTTGGCCAAATTATTTCATTTATGGTGTTGGGAGAGGATGTACATTGTAGACACATGATGCCTAGATGAAGAAAACAGGCCTTGAACTAGGTGAAACTTCTTCCATCATGTTGTGGATTCACCCTTTAAATAGCTAGCTACTTCTAGTAACAAGTTTCATTTTGACTGGAACTTTCAAGTTTAAACCATGTGTTGTCTGATAATGTTGATTTGCTTAGTATGTATATTAGTGCATATTGCTGGATTGATTATGACTATTGATTACGAAGGTTAGTTTGCAGTGATGCAGTAAGATGGGGAGTAATCTGACCGAATATGACCATACATAACTATTCTTTTTCTCAACCACTGGAGCGTTGCTTTATAAAATTTTGTTCACTATTCATCCTAGACATGCATTCCATTTAAGTACAAGCTCTTATTATCCTATGTTGCACTCTTTAAAATGACTTTTGCTTTATTACATACTGAATTTGGGAAGGTTTTTTAATCTGTTTTTTTTTTGTTATTGCTTGTGTTTTGTTCTCTCTGTTTCTGCTGTTTTGTACTCAATTTGCATGCTGGATTGCTGCCCTTCCATTTCTTAGCAGAATTCTTAGTTTTCCTTGGATTGTTAATAGTGTATTCCTGTTTTGTCTAGGATTAAAAATGATGATAAACTGATCCAAGCTGAGGGTGTAGAGTCTCTTTCAGAAGAGGAACTTAGGCAGGCTTGTCGTGAGCGAGGCTACCTTGGGTTGCTCTCAACAGAGGAGATGCGTCAACAGGTTTTCTTAACTAGAACTTTGTTCTCAGCATGGTGATTTTCCAATAGTGTCTGGCATATTTAAGAATTTGAGTGCCCCCCATATGATAAATTTAAATATAAATGGATTTGTAGTAACCTTTTGCTATGTCCATTCTACCGAAAGAAAAACGTTGGTACCAAAAATTAGTAATGGTGCAGTGTGTGTGATTCATAATAATCCTTTTATTCTTTACATCCATGTTGTTGACATCTCAGCGATTCAATTGAACCGTAATAATTTCTATACCATGCTAATCCCCTCCATGCTTATTAGCATTTCTCTATTCCTTTATACTTACTTGTCTATTTTGTTATATATGCCTTTTAATGTGTACTTGCTTTCTATTATATTTCTAAAATCTCTATTTTTTCTTGTAATACCAGAAAAAGATAATCTTTTCTGATAAAAACTTTCCATGGTAATATTTGTATCCAGCTTCGTGACTGGTTGGATCTGTCTCTTAATCACTCTGTGCCATCTTCTCTCCTGATACTCTCAAGGTAATTACATATTAGGAACGGGAATATATTTGAGCATTTTTCTCTATCTATGTTTCTAAGCTGGTGAAATTTATCAGGGCCTTCCTTATATCTGGAAAGATAAAACCTGAGGAGGCTGTTGTAGCCACATTATCATCTCTACCAGATGAGGTTGTGGATACTGTCGGTACTGGTTTGCCATCGGAAGATTCAGTATCTGAGAGGAGGAGGAAGTTGGAGTTCCTCGAGATGCAGGAAAAACTTATCAAGGTACTTTTATTTTGTACTTTGCAAGATCTTTTTTATGTTATGAGCTGCAATAAAGAAGAGGAATGAAGGACATTGACAACTGTCTATCTAGAATTTATATGATGGGCACAGGTTACTTCCACTCTGAAGCAGTAAGTTTTTGCGCTTTGGGTACATGAAGACTTTGACATTGGTGTTTAGTGTATAATGCAACTAAGTTTCTTTGCTGGTGCATGCAGAATTAATAATACTTTGAACATGAATCTCAGAATCCATTGTGTCTCATGCTCAGTCCTGTGGTAGAAATGACTTTTCTGCTTCACAATGGACACAATCTTTGATGAGTCTCCAGTATTATTAATTCAATTTCATTTTCCTTTATTTCTTCGTTTTTTATAATATTTGAAAGGAGCAAAATACTACAGAAAAAACATCTTTGAAAGGTTGCAAGAGCTTAAGATGACTATACATGCTGGCAGATAGGTGACCTGTTCTAGTGCAAACCAAAGTCAGTTTCAAGGATGCTGGTCTGTCCAAATGTCAGTGACATGAAAGTCCATACAACATGATTTTGCAATCCTGACAACTTGAAAATGAAATCCCCCCTGATATTCTCATAAAATATGATGTGGTTAGAATTCCAAGAATTCCTGTTTTATGTCTGCCAGGCATTTGTGGGTTTCTTCGTTTATGACTGCTCGCTAATTTTTTTGACCTTGGAGTCTACGGAGTGGTGTTAGAGAACTTATCTGAGAATTCCTTTCCTTTTTCCTGCTACCAGTTGGTTCTTTTGGTTTCTAATTGTGCTTGCAAAATTCAGTTTAACTGAAAGTTTTGGAGTCTATGACGTGTTGTGAAAAAAGTTGTTTTCATGCTCTCCGGATAGTCTTGCGGCAAAGTTGGAACAACATTTGTTTGCTTATATTACCAACATGGCCTAGTAAATGTAATCTATAGGTGACTATAATTTGATTGAACTGGAGGCTTCTAACTGTACTCTCTCTTTTGTATGTATTGTCTGTGTATAACTTGCTTCCGATGCATTATTCTTTTTATGATTGTCAAGGCTTGAAGTACAAGTGTACCAAGACTCATGCCAATAATTACTGATGCGGTACAGTATGGTACTGTATTGACACACTAGTACACCTATTGGTGCTGGCACAGCTAAAGCGAGATGCCATGTGTCGGTATGGTACCACACTGAGGGATGTATTGGTACAGGTATGTTTGGCCAGTATGCACTAGTATTTATAGGTACTTAAATCCTTGATAATGATTACTATTAGGGTTCCTTTGCATAACCCCTCCTATTATAGGTATCTTGGGTTTCCATTTGAAAGTTTATGGGATAAGAGTCTGCAAATATATAAGAATGGTTTTTTATATGCAATTAATCTATTACTGATGCATTATTCCTTCCTCTGTGATGTTCAATCAGAAAACCAGTCAATTGGATGGGCACATGTTTTTTTTTTTCAATTACTGCAATAGTGTTTCTTACTTGATCCTGAATATTTCTCTTGCATCTAAATTGCAATACTCTGGAGCCATTCACCTTATTGTCTAAGAAATTGCATGGAACAGATTTTTATTCTGAATGTTCTCCTAGAGCAGTTTTCCATCCTTCTGCATGGCATTTATGGGATATTAAAGCATATTGTTTTTAAGTTGGAAACCAAAAGGTCATGTTGATCACATGCGCAGCTCTTATCTTGGTTTTATTTGTCTTACTAAACTAGTACTAATTTAACAATATAGTTTATTGATGCTTAGATGTTAATATTCTGCCGGTATTAATGTCTCTGTGCATCAAAATTTTTTAGGAGGAAGAGAAAAAGCAAGAGAAAGAGGAGAAAGCTAAAATCAAGGAGTCTGGGATCAGTGAGGAGGATGTGGCTTTGAAGGAAATGACATATCCTACTGGTAAGGAAGCAGAGGAGCTGGCGAAAGCAAAAACACTAGAAAACCAGGAAGAACTCTGTAAAATCAGCCGTGCGCTGTCTGTACTGGCTTCAGCATCTGTAAGACCTACAGTCGTCGAACTCCTTTCTTCCCCTCACTCTCTTTCTAGTTAAATATATGGCATTGATGCAAGCTGCTTTTTGTACTAATATTTGATGCTTAACTAATTTCTTGCAGTCAGTGAGCAGGGAGCGCCAAGAGTTCCTACGCCTTGTAAACAAAGAGGTGCATCTCATTTTTTCATGAATACCATGAAATATAACTACATCACTGTGTTTAAAATTTGACAGATATGACTCAGCACAAAGAAATTATGAACATTAACGTTCCAGTTGGAAGTCCATTTCAATCTCTATGAATGGGGCTAGTCCTTCTTACACACAGCACCATAAACTTTGGGCTAATTGTTGTCAAATACAGATTAAACTGTATAATACCATGCTGGAGATGGAGGGTACTGAAGGTGAAGAAGAGGCTAAGAAAGCATACCGAGCTGCTAGGGAGAAGAGTGACCATGCGGCTGAAGTTTCTGCAGGGGGCAAAGTCTCATCAGCACTTATAGATAGGGTGAGGAATTTGTGCTTGTAGTTTCAACTCATTCACACTTTGCCATTTTTTATCATCCTGCTTGTCTGAGTCATGCTATGCTGCAGTATTAAATGATGGCACTGCATTCTTTTATTTCAGAAACTTGATGTGAATCAGATTTGTCGGCAGAATTTATTATGACTTGTTTTGTCTGATGACTCTGATATAAATGTTTCTTAGACTAAACTGGATTGGTCTGTCTATCCATTTTCCACTATAACCAGGGTATCCTTCTGGTCTGCTGTTGGGCTATTAAAAACCATCTGATTTACAACCAGAGGAACTATTAGTATTGGTTGGATAAAGTGAATCAACCAGGTCATCCTTGGCTTGGCATGTGCTTTTTTTTTTATTATTAACAGAATGTCCAGAGTTGCAAATAGTGGCATTCATTACCAGCTCTTACATTAGAATAACCAATTGACAAACTACTATTTTAGCAGCTAACTTTTTACAATAGAAGCGGTACTTCCATAGATGAATGCATATGTAACTGCACTCTGGCATCGTCGGGTTCAACTGAATGACTGACTGAACCAGCTTGGGCTGGTCCAGCTGAAGACACCATTTTGATTGGATGCTCTGGTCCAGTTCGACCAATACTGTGTTGACGCTCAATGTTTTATTGCTTAAAAGAATTCAATTGCATATAATGTTGGAAATGGTTTGAAGTTGCATGATATGTTTCTAAGATTTTCTAGATATTCATCTTGACAGTGATTTTGGTTCTTGAAGTTTAGGTTATTCATTTTCTGGTAACATCTGTATCATGTTGTTTGCCATGCTTCAGGTTGATGCCTTGCTACAAGAACTTGAAAAGGAAATTGATGATGTAGATGCGAAAATTGGTAATCGCTGGCAAATTCTGGACAGGTAATTATTGCATACAAATTTGTTCTGTGTTTTGCTAGGGTAGTACACTTTATGTAGTGGATTCTATTCAAGGCATTTGTATTATAAATGGAATTGTAACCCGTCTTGATATGCATTGTAACAACCTATGGTGGGTTGTGGCTTTATGGTTCTTACCCTGCTGTCCATTATCATTGCCGTTCGTCCCATAAGTTCTTGATCCTTTGACCAAATTACTTACAGCCTTTGTTATCTATTTTGTTTAATTAAATTTATTATGTTTATGTCATTAAAAAGTATAAGAAGCGGAGCAACATATTTATCCCTTAGACTTGATGCTTTGTTCAGGAAGATATTTATTATTGCTATATAAGTCTGGAAACACTGCAAATCTTTCTGCGGAAAAAAGTAGCGAGGCTTCTGACCAATTGAACTCTGAACCAAAATTTGAACCAAACTTATTAAATATATAACTTCCTGGTCGGCACATGACCTATGTATTGGGGAACTTTCTTTAAGCTTCTAGTTGGATATTGGTTGCAATTGATTACTCTATTCTCACAGTAATAATAATTTTATCGCATTTAATCTTTTATCTGTAGGGATCATGATGGCAAAGTGACACCTGAAGAGGTAGCAGCTGCTGCCATGTACCTTAAAGACACTATAGGAAAGGAAGGTGTCCAAGAACTCATCAGCAACCTTTCTAGAGATAAAGGTTAATAGCTAGATCCGTACAAATCATTCTGCAGCTTGATCATACCTCTTGCTTAAATGAGCATTATATTTGTCACAGTCCACATAATCTATTTGCTAATTTTGCATTTTTTCAACTCGCAACAGAAGGGAAGATTCTGGTGGAAGACATTGTAAAGCTGGCATCTCAAAATGATGATGCCAATGGAGTTGAAGGGGAACGGCTATAGTTGGTAAAATAGTCACAAATGCTCATCTATTTCTGAACCTATATAATCCATTCTTTTCAAGACTTGTACCAAGATTTCTTAGATAGGTCTATAGCTAGTAGTCCCGTCTGCAAATTCTTCAGCATTAAATTTATGTTTCACCCATGGCCTCCTACGGATTTTGTGCCTCAGTACAATATATGTTCTTTTTCACTGTAGAGTCAACTTTTGATTCTTTACTGCTACATAAATTTTGGGAAAGACAGCTTATTAATGTAAAATAATGCAGCATAAGCGGAGCTTGTGGGGCGTAATCTTTTGGTTGACCAGTTATATCTGTTTGACATCTATAGAATAAGAATCTTCGAGTAGAATTATCCTTATATTCTTTTTCTAAGCATGTCATTTGGTGCAGTTAACAGTTATTTTATATTCCATAGTTCGCTCATGACTGAAACTTTCTGAGATGGTAACTTGCCACGTCGGGCCCTCTTCAGGTCTTCCTCAGAAAGTAGCATGGCAAAAAGCTTTTTGGTGCATAGTTATTTTATATTCTTCTTCCTATATTTATAGTAAAAGATGATCGTATCTCCATAGTAATTTGTGGAGTTAAATGCCTAGCTTGCTGGTGCTCCTTTTTTTTTCTCCGATAATGTCATGCCAATGCTTGCCCGAGCAGTGGAAGTGAGGTGCTGAATTATAATGTTCCTTTCTGATTTGTTAAAAAAAAATTCTCACCTTGAAGGAATTGAGAAGAATAATATCCATCAGAGATGTCCATGTCTTCAAAAAGACGAACAGAGCTAGTTTTATTTGTGGTTAAATATTTAGGTACTTTTGTTTGGGATTCGGCTTGGTAAACTCCTCTCCAGTTGCAAGATATTTTGTATGCCGGTCCTTTTGGTTGTATTTATTCTAGGATCGGATAATTGTGCCATCTTAGAAAAAAAGTTGCTATTGTTAGCTCATTCATTGGCTTCTAGTTAGATATCTCAGGCTGAACATATTATTTGGTGTGCCTTGGCTCAGATTCAACCCCCAAAGATCCCAACCTGAAACTGACCAGACTGGTATAGATTCAGGCAACATCAGGACATAACCTCTGTGGAACAATATCCTATCAAAACTATTGTCAGATCATGATATTTTCACTGATATAGACTCTTTATGGTTCACGGACTGATCTAACATAACGTCCAACATCGCCAGTTTATTCAACTCTCTTACACGAAAATTGGAGCACAGCTCTTGATCCCATGGTTTGAAACTACAGCTACCATATCAGTTTTAGGACTCCCTACATTGCATTATGTACAATATCCATTACATTATATATATTAGAGAAAAAGATAATTTCTCTTATGATACATTTTTTTCCCTAAATACATAGATTAGTTTCTGTTCTCTTCATTTATTCTTTTCCCCAAATAAATATATTAAATTCTTTTCAGAACTTAAATTTATTGTATCTATTTTCCCTCCAAAAATATTATACATCCTGAAAGTATTTTTTTAAATAAAACAAACAGTAGTTAGAGTGAGTGCATCACTATATTTTTCTTAATTATTCATTGAGCCACCATCAAAACAGTCATTGTAACAATAATTACTTTAATTTTGTATAGTGCCTGTCTTTGCTACTCTAGTGAAATAACTCGTAGCCATCGTTGTTGAAGATGTCATTTTTATAAATCCTTTTCTTTTCTTTTCTTTTATTTTCTGTTTTTAAATATTTGCGACCAAAAGCTTACAAAAAAATTGAAAACAATTTTAGAAAATAAGAGAATTCCATCGTACATATTGTCCAATCTAGCTTATTTTTCTTCTTGGTATTTCAGAAAAAATAATACCAAATCTCAGTCCCAAGGTATTACACTTTGGGTCAAAAAAAAAAAAAAAGCCATGATGGTCCGAACTTGTTAGTACCTGGAGAAATTTCTTGAGGTTATATGTTATGGTATTGACAACTCCGTATTCAACACAAAACAAATTCTTAATAAATGACAACAATTATGTCTTGCCATATAGAAGATAAACTTTTCATGCACAACATTGCTAGTATTTTTTGAAGTGCAATGCCATACGAACGTTAAGTTCAACATTCATTGAAATATCCAATGATGATAAAGATTTAAGATCATGCATGAAGAAGTGTGGAAAATATGTTCAAATACGTAACGTGAGAGACAAATCAAATTTAGTGTGGAAAAAGTAAAATGTATATAATTTTCCTTCTTATTTTCCAGAGATGAGCCGGATATGAAATGAAATTTAGGGCTCCGAACCTCAAACGGGTATGAACTTGGATTTCCTAAATCCGCGACCACGCACGAGAGAGAACCCTAGACGACGCTGTATGCGGACGCCCGTATCCAACTTCTACTAGGCACACCGAGAGTGCTGCCAGATGGCCCGGTACGGGTCGGATGATATGGTCATGCGGACTCCCAAATTCTTTCCACCAAAAACCCCCAAATCTCTTCCTCAAAGCCTCTCTTTTTCCTTCCTCGGCCCCCCGCCCCCTACCACCCTATCGGAGAAATCGAAAAGAAAAGGAGAAAATAATCCAATCTTTCTCCCCTCGCTCGATCTCTCGTGATCTGGAGACCCTGATCATTCCCTTCCTGACGATGGGTGCTTGGAAATCCATCTAAATAGAGGCAGGAATCGACTCCAATACCAACGCAATCTTTTGATCCCCGACCTGCTTATCGATTCAAATCATTTCGATTTCTCGACATCTTCTGCTGTTTTTTTTCCCTCTCATTTGGGAATCTTCCCAAATGGGTAAGAACCAAGCCTACAAGGCGTTGCAGAGGTCAAGGATGGGCTCGACCTCTGCTGGGCCGGAGGAGGTCGAAGACGGAATGGTTCGTACCCTTTCATACCATCTACCTCCAATCCTTTTGCCTCTGGTGGATTTCTTTCACTTTTAGGTAGTCGGAAATTGTTGAGATTTCAAAAGGGTCTCTTCTTTGCTGTTCTTGGATGCAATTTTATTAGGTCATTTTCGGATTCTTATTATGCATCATTAGGTGATCTTTATGATTGGAGCATTTGATTTTGCTTATTATTGCTTGCAAAATATATAGATATTGTTTGTCATTTCGTTTGGTATGTGATCGAAGATTGGATTCATAGTTTCTTCATGTTCATGTTAGCAAGAACTTAAAATAAGCAGATTTTTCTTTTTTTTAAATTATGTTTAGTATCTTCTGGAAATTGAATTATTGCTTGCTCAAAGAGGAGAATCATGCATCTGTTATCTCGCAATCTGCTGTATATGTCCTGTTCAATTCAAGGAGGAGCAGCAGTGAACATCTTCACGGGGTGGGAGGGTGGTGCAAGATGAATACAGCAAATGATCTATGATATATTTCACAATTAGTTTATAAGATTTTAAAAGAGCTAATTGGTCATTTAAATTACTTAGGCAGAGATTCTTTTATTAATTTAGTATATACCAATTTGGTATAATTTGCGTCAAAAAATTAGCCTACCTTTATAGGACCCTACATTGGAAACAAATATATAAGATCCTAGGAAAAAGATATCTTTGATACAATCATATAAATGACTATAAATCTTATGGAGAGAGGGAAATAACTTGAGTTTGTTAGTGTGTTCTTCTGGACTGTTTATCATGGACTAGATCAAGGAGGGAACAAAAGGTGGGCAGCATGTTGGAGGAAAAATTGAGAGAGAAGTCATCTAGTGTAGCCACAACCTTGCCCTCATCTGTGATCCCTTTCTTCTCATCTTCTTTTTTGCTTGCATGATGAAGCTCTTGAAAGAAGATTTGGAGTTTAAAAAGGAAATAGAAAGGTGTGCTTATTTTCCTCAAGAATGGCAAATGGTACTTATTTTGGTAGGAAAATAAAGTAACGATTTGGCATGTTTTGGCTTGATTTATTTGAGCAAAACTAGGAAGTTCTAGTGGGATTACTTACCACTAATTATGAATTAGATAGGCATCATTTAGGAAATAGATTCCTAAAAACTTGGGAATTCGAGTTATTTGTGACTCTTATTTTCAATGCATAAAAGGGAACCTCTTTGTTAATGGGTTCTGACTGGAGGGATCTTAAAGTTATCCACATGATTATAAGATTACTTTCCCTACCACACTCAACATATTGATAAGTCTTAACATTTTTGTTTGGGGTTTTTTGGCAGGGATGGGGTCTCTATTTTGTCTATGCTAAACAACGAACATTTTCTCTACACTATATTTTTGGCTAATCCATGTAAGTTCTTCCTTGAATAATCATGCAGAATGAGGGGTGCCACCAAGACCAGCACATAAGCATTGTTCCGTTGAAGTAATCCTTCTCTTTGTTTTGGGGCATAATCCATGCTCTTAAGTTTAGCAATAAACTATAAACTCTTATAATCATCTAGTCTCCTTAATTACCTAGTTGCGGCATATGGTCCTGCAATCCAGTGTTTGTGCGTTGTAATGTTGGGTGTCATTGACGTTGCCTCATTGTTGACTAATTTCTATGTAAATGGGACATATTTCGACAACATATAATTTGCTATAGGTCTTTTGGTAAGAAATCATCTCCAATTTTTTATCTGACCTAAAACTCAATAGGATCCATATATGGTTGTGGTTCCCCTACTATTGTTGACCCTACTAATTATACATCGTGATCATTAAAGGGGCTGTGACGATTAGAATATGTCATGCTCTTAGACTGTTTCATGGAAAGATAAAAAAGAAGTACTAGTTACTATAACCCTGAATCATATTTCTTAGTTCCCATTCAAGTGGTGTATACCAAACTGTATTGTATTTTCTTATGCGGTACCATCCTTGGAAAGCTGAAGATTCTTGTTATTCTTGAGAGGGCAGAAAAAAATGAAAGATGTGAAGCTAATAAAGAACTTGTTTACGTGCAATTCACTCTATAATCTCTTCATGTTTCAAAGCCCAAGGAGGTAAATCATCTCTTCTCATATAGACATGTTGCTACTAGAGACGCGGATTGTCCAAAACAGCTGGCGTTTATAGCATAATATTGTTACCATGTGATTTAGGATAAGCATTAGTAATTTATTATTAAGGCATATGTTACTAGTAAATAGACCTTTACTAACATTTATATAGCATATTGCTGTTTCAAGCTTTAGTTAGTAGACTATTGTTAGTGCAATCAAGTATGGCATTCATTAATTTATCTATAAACTAGTGTTTTTGTATAGAGATTGTGATTTGAATTTGTTGTTGCCCTAAAGTGGTGAAAAACAAGAACCTTTGGAAATTAACTATATTATTGATTTTATTTTATGGAGTATGTACTAAGTGATTAGTTATGTTTTATAGATGTTTTTCCCATATATTTGTTTATAGATCCTTACCTAAGGTCTGCAATCTCAATACCAGGTACCGTACTGGTACATTACTGGTTTCGTATTCTATGGTCGGTATCGTGTGCTACACATCTTGTGTCAAGATAGCTTCCTACCCTTTTCTCACTTTTTATCATGGTATCTCTCAAAATTGGGTGGTACGAGTTGGCATAATATGGTACACAACTTAGTTTTGGGCGGTACATGACAATTCTACTCTGTTCAAACTGCTACGAATCGGTTTGATAATATCATTATCCTTGCCCAAGCCTTCTTTTCATGAAAATGGAGTTATATATGGAGCAGAACACTACATTAGGTTGTATGAATATGTTGTGTTTTTATATTTTAACTATTTCATTGGGGTTGACTACTTTGGACAGTTATGGTCTTATGTTCCTTTTATTATGCTGCATATGAACTTTTATCTTTTCTTACCGCCTTTAATGGAGGAGTGGAATTTTCATAAGGACAATGGTAGAAATTGTTTTAGAATGGATATGGAAACATACGTGAAAAGACTCTCAATGTTCCTCATGCAAGGATGATATGCTATCCATGAATACATTATCGATAACATTCTCTTATTTATATTTTTCCACTCTATGCGCCGGTTGATCAAATGATTGCAAAAAGCCAATAGATTGTTATCTAATATTTCTTGTTTCAGTCTGTTCTATCAGATTATTGGATAAGTAATAGCTAATTAATGAATTGATCTTTCTCTACTACACATCCTGAGCTCTCCTCCATCCCTTTGTTGACCTTTCCTTCATTAGTTGTATTTGTAGTATTTTAGTGTTTTAGTGGCAGTTTTATTTGTTCATGCCTTCTTCATGGCTATGTACTCTGAATCAAACACAGGGTTGTTGTATAATGAGTGGGATCTCACTATTCACCAAACACACCTAAATGGGATGTTTTGTTCTATAGGAAGCCACCTATGGATGTGTTTTTCTTGATCATTAATTTTTTTTTTTGACTATTTAGTATCTTCAATGGAACATAGTTTCTATGTTGTCCCAGACTAGTTCTCTTCTGTTTGAGAGTTTTCACGTTTTATTCATTTACTCAACTCAGTCTTTTTTTTTTCAATCTCAGTTCATCGTGGACTTATACTTGTGATATGCCAAAAATCAATAGTAATTGGATTGGAACTTGTATGTTCAGTACGAGCATTCTTGGTGTACATTCATTCTCATATCCGTGTATTCCGTGTTAAAGAGTCATTTTTAAATGTATGTATTTAATCAGTAGTGGGTCCATCATGCCAAATGTGACATAATGCATGCAATACTTTGTTGTGTAAGTACTTGAATAATGATATCTATATTTAGTTAGTAGTTTTAAAGGATGGATTGGGTACATCTCTCTCTCTCTCGCTCATATGTAGATCAAAATAATTGTGCTGTAAGTGGATTTATGTTGGATATTAATGTCTGGGCTCCAAGCTGCAACAAGATTTTTGGATTTTTGTTGATGGTTTTTGGGGAGAATTAGATAAGCATAAACTCAATCAAAATCCTTATCCTTTACGAGTTGGCTTTAGCAATCCCTCTTTGTGATTGGTATCAAGAAATAGATAATTCCTTAATATATTTCAACTGAACTGCTACATATATGAGACCATATTTTAAGTGTGTGTCAGAGTTTGAATGAAGATCTGTTTATAATTCAATCCCAGCTGATATTGGGGGACTGTTTAAACCTCTAGATATTGTTATCTTTGTGTTTTGATTTCAAATTTAAATGGTGCAGAGCCTGGAGATAGCATTACAAAATATGTTTTGACAGAGGTGATGCTAAATGCAATCACATCTATGAGATTTTTAAAGAAGGGGTAAATGAATGAAACTGATTATATAAAAGATATACTATACTTCAATGAATGCACAATCATGTTTCCTTAAAGTTCCAATAGAATTGTGGATCAGCTGCAATCATATCTTATCTTGGATATTTGCTGTTGATTATCTGTGGTTGGTGGAAATGGTCAAGCCAGCTAGTTGCACTTAAAAATCACTGTTTCTTCACTATTTTAACTTACGCCTTTACTAGTTGTGGAGCTTTTCCTCTTGCTTAAGTAATCAGTTAGGCCTCACGTAAAGCCAAATGTGTTTGGAGTTTTTCCATTACATTTTCCATTTTTTGTGGCATCATTTTCTTTTGTTGTTGTTGATATGTTTGATTCAAAGTAGTTCGTGGCATCGCCTTTGCCACTAATTGGTCAAGTGATGCTTCATCATTTGTCATTTTCTTTGTTCACTTGATTTTGTTGAAAATCTTAGTCCCTGAAAGCCAAAATATGGTTGATCTCAGGGAGGATGTTTCATGGTTATGTTTCTGTTGTAAGTCTTGACATAGACCCACATACTTCTATCTGTAGGTCTGCATATGGATTTGCTCCTGTTCACAGATGTGTGCATGTTTGCATGTGCACTAGGGGGATGTTTCACAAAAAGGTGTTCTGCCATTTTTATTCTATAAAACTAAAAAATGTGGGAGTTGAATCTCACTTGTCATTTTTAAAAAATGCAAAATGTAGATTTTATCACTGAAATAAACTAATTTTTAAACAAGTGTCCTTTAGCTATGCCACACCAGGAGCCATGATCATTATTATTCCCACTAGATGCAGTCATCGTTGGTCGTAAAGCTGGCCGTCATGAGATTCTCCTCAGAGAATTTGTAGCAGTCTTTATTGCTATCACCATTCTTATCAGTGGACTATATTGGTATCTGCATGCACAGCTGTCATACTTGTTGCTTTAGTGAGATGCATATCAACACTGGATATGAGTGCTAAACATAGCGAGACATATATTCTTGTTCAAACTTGTAAAATCTAATCATTGCACTTTGCTTATAATCTTTTACACCTTTGCTGGATTTAGTGTTGTCACCATGCTTATCCTTATTTATGTCACAGATTTTTGTACGTCTTACCGATATCATTATATATTCATATGTCTTGTTTGTGTGGGATGCTTTTTTCAATCAGAAAGTGGAAGACTCCGAACAGTTAGTTAGCAATTTTCCTTTTTATGCTTGCGTGGCCTTTCTGGACCACTCAAGGCTTGTTATCATCTTACTTTTTTTGTTGTATGTGCTACATATCTCTTGATCCTTCTAATTTTCAGGTAGTTATGCTACAATCACAAATAAAATTACTATATCTGCAGAGCTGCAGTTTCTTATATATAATAGCTAAAATATAGGGTTTCTGGACCACATTTTTTGACATGGAACCTTTATCTTATGCTCCAAGAAGCTAACATTTTGTTAGCTTAATTTTTTGTGAAGTCTTTGTGGAGTAAAGTGAATTTTGTCATGGATTATATGATATAGGGATTATACCAACCAGAAGGTAGGTCAATGTGCTACATATGTTCTATCCAGCAAATTTACATTCATGTAGTAGTGTGTGAGCATTTAGAAGAACAAAGGTCTGTCTTTGTGTGTGTGTGTGTGTGTTTTGGGGGAGGGGATGTTTAGAGCTGCTTGTGCATGTCCATGCACTTAATATAGCCATATATTTATAATCCTTGAGTCCTTTTGCTAATTGCACAGTTCACAGCTACATGGTAGATAATTTATCCTGTGCATGTGATTGTGCTTGTATGCTTGTGTGATGACATCCTCTATTAATTATGTCTGCACGGTGAGCTTTGAGATAATTTACTTTTTCACCTGTATTATATTTATTCTTTTGTGTAAAAAGCACAATTTTCATTTGATGATTCATATTGGACAAAGTAGTAGTAATGTATATCCCATACTTTTATCTTGTTGAACTTTTACTAACGAGGACAACACAGATAGATGGTTCTTTTCATTCACCAGAATGGCATGCTGCTCGTTTGGCCAGCCTGAAAACGTCTCACACCATAACATGGGAAGACTACAAGAAAAAACAAAAGGTAATGCCTTTTCACAGGGCAACTATGCAAGTTAAGGCACGCTTCTGCTTCCATCGCTCTCTTTTTTCCCTTGAGGAGTTTCTCTAAAATCTTGTTGTTCTGATGATATTTAAGGCATGCACTGAGCGCGCTAACAAGTCAAACCTGAAACCTAACCATAAATTTACACTTTCCATTAAATGTTGTGACAAACATGATATCTTTTCTTCAATTCACAAATTGTTTGTTTTGCACTTTTTTCATATCAATTCCCCTCTGAAATTGCATTTTGTATTAATTTTCTTTTTGTGTTTCCTATTTTCTTTGAACATCCCCCCCCCCTTCCTTTTATACCTATGTGCCACTTGTGCTATGCAGCTAAATTATATAGTATTGTCAATGTCAAAATGAATCTCTTAGTAAGGATCCGTCAGTTTGTTTCATTCATTGCCTCTTGTATAGCGCTATTAACCCGAAAATGCTTAACTGCATGATGGAGTGAGCTTCTTAGAAGATTTTGAAGCTTGAGATTTCCTGCTCCATAAAATGTCAGATATGCTACATTTTTATGTATGAGTTAAATTTTAAATACCATTGATGATTTAATTTATTCTATCTGAAAGTTGTAATTTGCATCATAAAAGTTTTTGCTTGATATTGGTCCATAAGAGTCTTTCTCCTAAAAAATGTGGCATTTTGTCTCCTGTTTGTTTGTAGGAAGAAGAACTTAAAAAGGGTGAGCTGGAGGCGGACAAGGATAGAATGATGAGAGAATACAGGGCGCAGCTGGATGCTGAGAGGGAACAAAAGCTTTCCCGTGGGAGAAACCGCTCAGCCGCCAAGTCGCATCACAAGAAAGGTAAACAAAAAATCTAGTAATTTTTGTAGATTCTCTGGTTCTAGTTTGTCTAGGTTAGGTGCTTTGCTTTCTAGATATTTAAAAATTGATGTTACTTTTTGAAAAAAAATCTTTGCATTTATATTGGCAATGTGTTCGAAGCAATTTACTAAGTAATATTTGATTATTTTGTGAATTGAGAAATAGCTTTTTATATGATCTGAGTTGCTGCTTTCTTTCTTTCTTTTATTTTTTGGTGATGGTTTTGCTGCTTTTCTGATCATACTACATGTCTGTGCAGAAAGGAAGGACAAAGATTCAAAGAAACGGAGTAGGAGAAAGAGAAAGGTTTTTTCTAATCTTATCGCTAAGTTAATTTCATTATTGCCTGTGCAACTTCCCTGTGTACTTTTTCTCTTCCTTTCTTTTTGTAATTTATTCTCGGACATAATATGCAGCGGCAGTGACTTTCTGGCAGTGCTGTTTTTCTTTATTGCAACAGTGCTGTTATTTCTTTTCTGGCAGGTGTATGGACTTGGTTTGGAAACTATGTTTAATGTACTAAACAAACGCAAGTAGTGCATGAAATAACACGTGCTCAGAGACTCAAACATAACATTGGTCAAAATAGGAAAAAAATTAGCATATTGTTCTATTCTCGAGAATGAAGAATACTCAAAATAATCATGAGGGGGAATAACTTAGGATACGTGAGGGCACATGGAGCAGAAGGGAGATGGATAAATTGTGGTGCAAGATCTGAGATTTTAATCAGCAGTGGCTGTAATGGCAGTTTCAAGAAGAAACATGAGCATCTAGTGACTATTGGAAGTGGATTTACCTATATGATGTTTTAAGAAGAAAAGAGTGCGTTTTATGTTATTGGGCAAAAGTTTTCAAGATAATATATGGGAGTAGCTACAGACATATATGGTTGTAGCACAAATGAAAAGAAATCATATTGCAAGATGCTCAAAAATGAGGTAATGAGTTAAAAGGGAAAATGTGGCTAAGTCATGAAGTAGCATTAGTTGGTGGAGGAAAACTGGAAATCAAAATATTGTACCAAATATGATGAGGGATTTGATGGCTATCAGTGATAATAGCTAGAATTTTTGGACCTATATAGGTGCACAGTGTAGTACAAGAAATATTAGACCATGGAATGCTGCACTAATTGGAAAGCGTTTCTCAAGAAATTAAATAAACAAATTACTGATGCCTTTTCTTGTTTTGTTCCATATGTTATCAAAAATTATTGAACACATATAAGGATATTGACAATAGATGTCAGTATGGCTAGGTGTGTGAGTTATGATGAATCTGTACAATGCTTTGATGTTATAGAAGAGGACAAGGATATGTGTTAGAGATATATCATTTCACAGGCATTTGAGTTGATACATGTAACGGTGAATGATGGAGATTATGAAATGAAGGAGAACATATTTTTGAAAGTTGAATGAGGCTTTTCTAACTGCATATGTTTGTATGTAGTGTTAGACATTAGACTACACATTTAATGATTCAAAATTAATGACGGATCCATTAAATTGGAAATTCGCACTGTTGATTGTGATTTATGCTATTGGAATATGCCACTGGAAATGCCTGGAAACCAGAATCATTGTTCCGGTGGTCTCTGACCTCATGCATTAAGTGGGTGCAAAAATGGACAGCTTAATGACATGATACAGTGTTTTGTGATGATCTAAGCATTGAAACTTAATGATTTTCAATCTATACATGTTTTAAGATCTTTAAATCATGATCAACACAGTAAATTTTCAATTGAAGTGCCGTATCATGTATTTTAGCATACTAGCAAAACCAATACCATCCATTTTCTACCTACTTGATGCTTAGAATAGGGATACTTGAAACATAAGGTTGTGTTTGCCATCAGTTTCTTTTTATTTTTTTAAAAATGAATATAGATTTTTTTTTTTTGTTTTTACTTTCTCGTAAATTGTCAAAATATAAATATGTTTGGCTTAGTCAACTATATTTATTTTTGTAAACAAAAATAAATGCAAAAACAATTGCTTATCTAGTCTTTGGTAGTGATGGTAGTAGTAGTTGTTCCTAGTGTTTTGGTTGTTGCCAGTAATGGAGCTAGTGGAGTAGGTGGCATGCGCCAGTGGTGGCTATCAATGCTGGTCGTGGTGGTCCTGGCCACCTGCAGTGGTGGTGGGTGATAATGGCTATGATGGTCATGGTAGTCACTCTTGGCCTTGGTGGTGATGGTGGTGGTGGTGGTGGTGGTGGTGGAAAGGGTATTAAGCACATTGGTGGGGTTTTCCACTTGAAATTTTGACTATTGTTTTAAAAAAGTAAGAGAAAATCATGCTTTCATTTTTTGGAATTATTGAAAATAATTTTTAAAATAGAAAGTAGAAATAATAGTATCAAACATATTGTCTTGTTTAAAGGTGTAAATCAAAATCGGCAGCATAGATCTTAGATTTGATTGGCCCATCATTAATTTTGGAATCATTAAATCTTTTTGCCAAAGATTTAATGTTTAGTTGTTCTTTGGCATTACTTTCATTTTTTCTATTTTCAGAAACAAAATATAAAATATTATCTTGTTTCTAATTTTTTAAAAATATAAACATGTTTGATATAGTCATTTGTTTTAAAAAAAATAAATATGACAATGATGGTGGAGATGGTGATAGTTGCAGTGGAGGTGCTGGTGGTGTTGGTCGTAGGTTTGGTGGCGGTATAGTGAAGGTGGCAGTGATGGCAGTGATGATGTGGTGGAGTCGACAACGATGGTAGTGGCGATGGTGGTGGTGGGGAGAGCACCAAAGATATGATGGAGGCAACAATGATGGTAGTAGCAGTTTGGTTGAGGCGGGACGATAATGTAGGCACCGGTGATGGTGGCAGTGGCTGCAGTAGTGGCATTGGCAAGGATGGCAGCGACAGTGACAATGATGCAGCAATTGTGGTGGTGGATGGGATGTTGTTGGTGGTTGTAAAAAAAATGAGTTTCTTGTTTTTGAAAATTTTGAAAGTAAGAATTTTCTACTTTCAACTTTTTCTAGAAATAATGAAGTGGTTTTTGAAAATAGAAAATAAAAACATTAGTACCAATTACCAAACATATTTTTGTCACAGTTTTTGTAATTTTGTTTTCAAAAACAGAAAATAGGAAATAATGCGATGTTAAAAAATCCCTTAGTATGTAGTCCAACTCATACATACAAATGCATGTATGTATATTTAAACGTACATACATGTATATATATAGATGTATACCAAATTGGTTGAGGAAGCCGTGTTTGTTTGAAAAATTGATTTAGATAGCAATAGCTAAAACTTTATATCATTGTGTTACCAAATGTTTTTAGGGCAGCTCTTTGTACTGTAGATGCATTAGAACCGTTAACATGTTTAGGATGTTGACCAACGTTCACTGAATTGGTACTGCCGGTCGAATCGGCTGGCTACCGGTTTGGTAGGGTACCAGTTTGTATATTACCCAGCCGAGGTGTATTGGAGATGAAGGATCGAGAAAAGAGGAGGGGAGAGTGGGAGAAACCCTATCCCTAACTCTTGAAGGAGAACTAGAAGAGAGAGAGAGAAGATGAAGGGGAGAAAGAGGGAGAGGAAGGAGAGAGGCTTACCGATTTGAATGTCTGGAGGGGAATGGCATTGGCGTCGGCGTTGATGTCGATCAAGGGCAACGGCATTGGTGTTGGCATCAACGTCAATTAAATTTGAAGAGGAGGGGGGAGTGAGGCATCTGAATGTGGTTTTGGGGGGGGGGGGGGGGGGGGGAGGGGCAGATCGGGGGTTTTAATCTATAACAAGCCGATTCCTTTTGATTGGCCGAACTATCTTAATTCCTACCTAGTTTGGTTTGGTGTGCCATGAACCACCCGGTTCTGTTTGATACTGTCTTGAACTGCCTGTTTTGGGACGGTTCGGCGTTACTCTAATGCTGACTATTTAATTGTTATTTTTTTTAATTTTCTGTATGAATATTTACAAGAATCAGATATCCAAAAGCTTTTATATGGTTTTTTGCATGATCCCATTAATGTAATGCTATTCTCATAGGTTGCAAACCCTTGTTTAATTGTATATATGTGAATTTATACCCTAATGGAGATTGCGTTCATTCCAACACTTGTGTTTCATCTTCTGAGATCTTAAGATCATTGTCTTACTATTTCATGATCCTATTTAATATTAGTTTACCTTAAATCAGAAATGATTGCATCATCCTTCTTCAAAGTAGCTTACCTCTATATTGCTTCCTATTTATGGGTAATGGATCTTACAAGTTGCAAATGCCTTAGTTACTTCTTTTGTAGCTGATTGAAGCCCTGAAAATCTTCTTGCGTTGATCTTAATTGCCAGTGCCCTATTTTTTCGTTCGTTTAGAAAGTTCAGGGCATCATTTTCTTGTTTTTAGTAATTTAATGGTCAGTTCTTGGCTTCTTTGGTTTGACCTCTCTTTTGATGGGTCGGTATCTACACTAATTTGCTTGGATAGTTTGAAATCTTTGGTTAGTCATCTGGCTTTATGTTTGTTTACAAGCTCAGTCAGACTTTGTTTACACTTTATAAATTTGATTTCTGTGAAGGTTTCTAGTCATCATACTTCGGAGACATGTTTGTGGTATTATCCATTTGGAAAGAGTTTTTCTTTACCATTTTCTTAATGTTTCTAAGATGGTCTCTTCTGTCTGGTGGTGTCCTACAAAGAAGTAAGGTGGTCTAGATCTCCTTTGTAAAATCTAGGGGGTTTTGGAAACTGATCATCTTGGACTTCAATCAGACTTCTTACCACTTGAGCACCAGTTCCTTGTAGAAAGGATAAATGTTAGGTTTGGAGGTCATTAGGGACTTCATTGTCAAGTCCTATACCATGCAGATTTGTTCTTGACTCCTTTTTGGGGTTGAAAAGCTTATATGGAGGCAAAGAACTCCCTTCAAAGAATCCTTGTTTGTGGACAAAGATGTCCTTTGTCTTGACTCGAAAAAGAAAGGCTACAATTTTGATGAGCAATATTTTACTGTGAGCTGAAAGACAGGCTCGCCACCATTTGCTTATTCAGTTCTGGTCCATTATATGAATCTGGGAGGATTAAAGAAGGCTGAATCAACCTAAAGCTAGGGGTGGCAAAAAAATTTGGTCTATCCACATAATGATTTAAAATTGTAATTGTCTGTCTGACTGAAATTCCACCTAAATCAAATTTCTAGACAACTTTGTGTTTCCAAAAAGGAACCCCGTTTTAACCTAGGTAACCCAGACAACCTGAGTAAGCCAATAGTCACTTAAGGGGGATAGGGGATACAATGGGGTTAGGGTTTCTCTCAATAGAGATGTCTGCAAGTGACTGGGGTTGGTCAATGATAGGACCACGAAAGTGGAGGGTGGTGTGGGGTGGGGTAGCAGGGGCATTATGGGGCTAGGTTTATTTCTTTAGCAAGGGATTAAGCAGAATGAGAAGCCAAGATGGGTGGGCCGGCGATGATTGGTTGTTGGGAGAGCACTGGATTATATGTGGGAAGGGAAGGAGAAACAAGGCATTTCTGGTCCTTGCTAGTTGTTTGCAGGGCACTGGAGTGGAAGCGCTGGATCATTGACATAGCATGAGATGAGGTGTTAAGAGTTCAAATGTTTGCACAAGCTTTTTGCGCAATAAACATGATATGAATTGTAATTTAAACAGGTATCCGGTAAATTCATTACAGATATGCTATCTAGTGAGGAGTTGCAAGTAGGTTTGAGATTGTACTGTAAGTTGTAAATGAATTTTAAGCATAACTATTGCAATATTTTTTTTATGTAAACATGCTCAATATTTGACATTCTTGACATGGACCGTGATGGCTGATGCTAGTTTAGGAGCAAGGTATAAGCACAGGCTTTTAGTATGTTTCCCATGATATACTAGTTTGGCTGGTCTTATTGTTTAGTTCTTGATGTATTTCAGATCTTTACTGACTTTGCCTTTGAGTTTTTTGGCCAATTTTGCAATACTTGCTTTAGTATCTTAGCTGAATGTGGGTTCTAACATTAATATATTTATGCATTAACAGTATAGAAGGTCATCTGAGTCAAGCTCTTCTAGTTCGTCCTCTGAATTATCAAGCAGTGATAGTGAGGAGGAGAGGGAATCAAGGAGATCGAGATCGAGGTCAAGATCCAAGAGAACAAAGAAAGAAAAAAAGCATAGGTCAAGAACCAAGCATTCTAGCAGTGATGGTGAAGAAAGAGGTGGCCCTGTGCCGCTTTCTAAATTCTTTGGAAGTGAAAAAAATTAAGCATCTTTTATGTGCTCCTGTAGATTTCTTCGTTTAGTGATGGGGAAGAGATAGGGAGATGCACGGTGGCTTATTCTATGGATGCAAGGATGGTTGTTTTTCTCAAAAATTTCTACGTTGTTAAATGATTGTATTTTCCTGGTATTTAGACGGAGCAAGATCATGATGACCAGATGTACCATTCATATCATTAATTTCCAGAGAAGGCTTTTCAGAAAGGGATGCTTTAGGGGAAAAAATTGCCATTTAATTTAAATTACAAGGGCTGAATTAACATTATGAACATGATTTGAACTTCAACAAAAGAATGTTAAGCATTCTCTTTTATTAGTAATAGTAGTCAAACATCAGTAATTCAGTAAGTGAAGTATATTGATGATTATAGTATTTTTTTTTGCTATACTTCTAATTTATCAAAAATTTGGGTTGATTTGAATCGTTTTTTTTTTTTGGTATTGTTGATCTGACCCTGAACCCTGAACAGAAAATCTATTTTAAATATTAATATGTATGGATAAAATATTTTTTAAAGTAGTGAGAAGATATGATTTGTAAATTATTATTTTTATCTCATTCATAATAAGAAGTTAAATAATGATTGTTATTCATATCATGTACTTAATATTATAATGGATTGAAAATTTTCTTGGTTAGGTCAATTCTGGCGAGGATGGTAACAGTGTAAAGCCATTGAAACAGGGTTCTTTTACAGACTGTGTAAAGTAAAGTGCATTCATCTCAGCCCAATCTCTGCTACTTGGATTTATATCAGACGATTAAGAGGGTGCCAGCAATCGTTTTCAAACACCACAGCATATATGACTGTTTATGAAATCACTAATAAGAGCCTAGAAGACTCTCTATAAGATGTTTCAGCATGCAATTTATTATGTAACATTAACAGCGC